>NW_025942462.1:0-55479 GCF_000764305.2 Hyalella azteca
CCAATAATGAGCAATTTGATGGCAGGACGGAGACTGGATCGAAAACCGATCAGTTCAGGGAATCTTTGTAGTGTGGCCATCGTCAGCAATTGCTTCTCGTGTACGTTCAGAGTGCGAATTTTTGTGGAAGTCACCAAAATGCTTCTGGAAATCAAATGGAAGTCACTCCTGAATGAAGATACTCGTACACAGTGTTCACACCAACACATTAATACCTTTGAAGAATCATTTGTTCCATTGGGATTAATAAGATAAAAGCCGGAAAATTTGATTATCGTTCAGCTTTTATCTAAAATTTTAATTTAGAACGAAAATAATTCCAGAAATTATTAAGCAGGTTTTCGAAATTTTCAAATTTTATAGGATTATTTAAATTATTGAACTCGTAATTACCAAATCGAAGTATAGGTAAGTCTCGTAAATTTTGTTGTATCATGCACCTTCAATAAATTCGAATATTTTCTGAAAAACATTCAATTAAAATGCTTAAGAAACGTGGAAAATTTAGAAGTCTGGAAAATTTAGAAATTTGGAAAAGTTAGATATCTGAAAAATTTAGAAATCCGGAACATTTAGAAATCTGGAAAATTTAGAAGTCTGGAAAAATTAGAAATTTGGAAAATTGAGAAATCTGAAAAATTTAAAAATCTGGAAAATTTTGAAATCTGGAAAATTTAGAAAACTGGAAAGTTTAGATATATGGAAAATTTAGAAATCTGGAAAAAGCCTAATTGATAAATTTTTATGGAAATTCTGTCACGAAATTTTTTGGGATCAGCCGAAATAAAAAAATTGTGAAAATTTCGGCCAAACAGGCAACAAAAAATAAATTGCGGGAATTTCTCATGGAAAAAAGCAAAATGACGCAAAACAATTGTAATTATCTCATTAATTGAAATTTTGTTTATAATAATTACCATTTATTTATTCCATAAGTAAGACCTTCTCTTCGTCGAACTAGGAAATTTGAATTTTTGTGTCATGCATTTAGAAGGTATTACGTTTTGAAGACATGTGAATTAAATTTTTCAGATAAAAAACGAAAAAATTCGAGATTCGTTATGGCTCTCTGCTATGAGGAATCCTGAAATATGAAGAGTCAAAAAAGACATTGAATATCATCACGTGAAATTCTGTGCTGCTGCCCTTCATCCAGTCAATGAAAAGCTCATTCGCCAGTGTATGGCTGACCATCCAACCAAAGGAAACTCATGCGTCAGTGAATGCCTGATCTTCATCCGATCAAAAACAAACTCATGCGTCAGTAAATGCCTACCTTCATCCAATCAAAAAGAAACTCATGCGCCAGTGAATGCGGCAGAATGCCTGACCTTCATTAAAATAAAAAAAACTCATGCGTCAGTAAATGCCTACCTCCATCTAATCAAAAAGAAACTCATGCGCCAGTGAATGCCTGACCTTCATCCAATCAAAAACAAACTCATGCGTCAGTGAATGGCTGACCTTCATCCAATCAAAGGTAAATTCACGCCCAGTCAACAAATTGAGCGGGAAAGGCTGCTCGCTCCATTGACCCTTTCTTGTGAGGAAAGCCGAAGTCGAGGAATGTAATTAAGTGTCGCAGCCTTGACATAACCTCTCATCTCCTGCAATGTTCACTGCTATTATTTACCTAAACTTAGCGGATCGTCATACCCAGTCAGTCATATACCCATCATCTCCACATACACCACAATCAGCCTCCACTTCCAAGACGAGCAAACAAAAGCAAAATCAAGATTGTTGACTCGGTATTTCTCCATGATATACTAGGTCATATTGCACAACGAGAATTAATGCATCAGTGTGATATTCCGTAATTAAATTGTTGCGATATTTGTTATGGTAAATACAAGCCATAAATTCTGGTCGATTAATTCTCTTCATAATCGATTTTTAAATTTCACTTACGTTCGATGCTTAATTAAAAAAAGATATCATATCTTTTTTTAATTGAAATGAATATTCAAATATCATAAATAATAAAGAAATAACCTAAAAATCAGTCTAATTTTTGTGAAGTGAACTAACGACACATTTCGCCATATTTAGAACGAATTTAATTTTCGTTGACAAATGAACTTTAGAGTCCTCGGGATCATCCGAGTTTGATTTAAAAGACCCAAGATGTAATTAAAAACATGGGCGGCTCAGATTCCTTATTCTGTTGTGTTCATTATTCTGTATTCAGCTGCTAATCTTGTATTGCTTGAGCTTTACGTAACATTATTTTCGACTTTCTACCACAAATGTTCCCTGAATAATGTAATTTTATAATGGTAAAAAAGACAAACTTTTACTTTCAAATTTGAACGCCATAGTCTTCGAAGTAGCGCTACGTAGATGACAATGAATTCAATTTTAGGAGCCAGCTATGGGAATAATCTATACGAAATTAAACTCTCTCAAGGTTCCTGTACGTTCGAATGTAGATAAATAATATTTGCGCATATAATTTTTTTTGTGCCACTGACATGGTTTTGTGCCAACAATTTGCAACACGACTCTCATGTGTAATAGGCCAGTTTAAGCGTTGCATTTGAAAGTAAAAACTCTTTAATATTCCTACACGTACATGTCTTAAGAGATATTAAGATGTTAGAGATCTAAAATATTAGAGATTGTCCAGATCTCTGGACGTTCGAGATATCAAGATGTTAGAGAACTCAAAACATTGGAGTTCTTAAGAGATTTCAGGGCGCTTCAGACCTTATAGGAGATATCAAGACGTCAGAGACCTTGAGAGATCTCATGGCATTCGAAATCTCAGCGTTCGAGTTCTCAATACGTTAAACACTTTTGAAGATCTCAAGATGCCGCACATTCTAGCGACATATCACAGACACGTCGGCGACTTATCAGAGTTTCCCTGAGACATCCAAACATCACCGACACATTATGGCAGCAATGCATCAGCGAGGCTCGATGTATGGATGTGCTCTTCCATCAGCATCCAATTTAGGGTCTCTGCTCCCATGCATCTCTCGACAATTGGTGTGAATAAAATGAAAACTTTGTGAAATCATTACGCTGGGACGATCAGTTAAGCATCATATCTTTAGATACAAATTTAAATTATAATGTAAATTACGATTTTACGGCAACTGGGTTTCCGATTTGAGATGATATGTGATTCAGAATCAAGCACTTGAGCAGTGCTCCCCATTTGAATATTGTGGCTGGTTTCTGGATGAGCTGTACATCTAATAATCCGCGCTAATACCTTATTGAACGTCTGCCCTGGCAGTGAGACTCGCAATGTCCGATCCGGGCAACTATTCTCAAAATTCAGAAATGTTAAAAAAATTATATCGATCTCAAATTCCAGCTATGTAGCCAGAAATGTGGAAGCTGCGCTGAAAATCCTTGCAACTAAATACGTGTAAGCTGCGAAAAAGGCTTTAATTTTTACGATGATATTGCCTTCTAAATTTAGCATTAGTTTTTCAAAAAATTAGGGAGCTCGTGAAATATATAGTGCTCGGATTAAATGTCTTGTTGTAGTGCGGCACATGAATTGAAATTCTTCGCGTGATCGCTAATTGATATTTTACTTTAATTTTCGCCGTGACTTTTCCATATCCTTCTTAACGTGATGATATCAAAGGAAGCTCTTAATGGACCATCGTTTTATATTACTAACTGACAGCGGAATTTTAGAATTCAATAAAAAATATTGTGTCGGCCTCAGAATCATAGGCCTGTCATAATGAAGTCTGATAATTAGAACACTTACCAAATATTGTGGATTTTGTTTATCTTGAAATTCTGGATAATCTCTGTATATATGTCTAGTGGGCAATTATAAAAGTTTACCGCTGCTTGCAACGCTGCAGCTGCTCTTGATCGTTTGTTAATCCATAGAAGACCGAACCTGCCAACCAAAACCTTATCCACATATTGATGCACTTGAGCAGCAGCAAAGCTGCTCCAGTCGGAACGATCCATTTAGTTATCCAGAGAACCGCACTTTGCTGAACACATTCAATAAATATTACGAACTACCCTCAATTGCTTATGTTTTTTTCAATCATTTCAAAACAATTCATCCAGAATATTTTTCTAGTAAGCATATGGACTCTTGCTTAATCGTTAATTCCTTTAAATTTCGAAATGATTACGGAGGTGTCGATTTATCAGTTCCAATGATGCCAGTGAAGTTTACATCCGTTCCGATGACTACAGTAGCGTTTACGACAGTGTTAAAATGTTAATGCTTCTGGAATTTGGCCATGAATGAATTATTAAATTTGTATTTGATAAGGATGAAAAAATTATTTAAGTAACAGGGGTTATCATCGTGTGTACCGTCGTTGCGTTGGGTTTTTCTGTGTTACTGGTAATAAATTGAGGCATGGAATGTATGAAATAGCAAGTCCACAAATATATTAAATCAGGATTTTCCGCGGATACTTTAGCTGAACATTTTTAGCGCGATTTATGAGATTTAACTTTCTTGTTAATGCTGTATTTTGTTACGGGGCGCATTCTCATTAGTTTCAATTTACTCTCTATAAGTTCAGAGAATCAGCATTGCTCCTACAAAGGAGAGTAAACACAAACATGGCCAATGCGTCATTTAAATAGATCGCTTGATTAAACAAAGGGCCATAGTAATTTTTGATTCGGGGCTACCTGCCTATGATAGCGATACCATATAAACTGTAGAGGTTTTCCTGACTCTGAGTACTCCTGCCAGATGATCTGTCAAATGGAGGTATATAGCAATTTTTTTTATTCTACCATTGAATTTATGCCACCATTACGTGGTTGTGAAGCTTATGGTCTATCTCGACAACATTTTGAATTGATTAAAATTCATGATCGTGATGCGGGAGGCATTTTGTATTTGGCCCCTATTAAGTCTTTTTCCCTGTCGGTGGAATAATATCCGGAAGAAGCTTTTATTTTCCGCGTAAGATATTCGAATATTCAGAGTTTCTAAACGTGTGTTCTTGTAGGGTTAACTTCTTAAGGAAGCAATTAAAGACCAGTCTATTAATGCAGCCATTGCAAAGTTGTGTATAAACTATCCCTCGTTGTTTCAGCGATACTTCACAGAACTTGTGCTTCTTAATTGAAACGTTTACTTGTCACAATAATAAAAATAACGACACAAATGGAATGTTTCTGATAATCTTATTTAATAGGAGCTAAAAATTTTTTTTCCAAAATCATGCACTTGAATAATTGTGAGAAATTTCTGAGAACCAAGTGTTTTTGCAAATTAGAAAATATTTTGCAAAGTTCATGCACTTGAATAGGACAAAAATTTAATATTGAAAGATAAATATAAAAATATAAGTATTACTCACGAAATTGGTAGCATAGGAAGAGCTGTGACGAGATGAATCCAAGAAAGTTTTGCCATCGCCAAAAATTCCATGAAAATATTTTCTAAAATGTCCCCATGGATTCGTTGTCAGGGCTTCTGTATTCACCCACTTTTAAAAGTTCAAGTTGCAATACTAGGCAAAAAACTGTTGTACCTAATTAGTGAAGAATTTTTCTGTATCTGCCTTCATCTGTTAATTTATTAATGTCTTTATTCCATCTTTTCGAGCTGAAACGATAGAAAAAACTTAGCAATTTTTGAAAAGTTTTATTCGCAAATTCACACTTAAGAGTTTACAATGCTGCTCTCCAGTCGACTGATTATTCAGTAGTTGAGAGAATTCCGTACACTTAATTAGCGCTAAGTATTTCAATAGGAATTTCCTCTAGAAAGTTAATGAGGTACAAAAAATCATGCGAGTACTAAAATAATATAGGTTTTCACTTATTTTCATGGATAATTTAAATACACCAATAAGCACTCGGACTCATATTTGCCATCAGTCGCAGTCGTTTCCTCATTGATGGAGAATTATTGCTCATAGAAAGTAAAGTTTTCAAAACTATTCAGACTGAAAAATTCTAATCTCTTTTTCTATTTCTAATGACACTAAATTCACGTTACCAAAATACGGCTTCAATATATTAATAATTTTTCATTTGAACTTCTTGCACGTTAAGTGAGCATGCCATTTTTACGGACAGTTTGGTCACGTCTCAGCGCTTCGCTGCCCACTCAGCTTTTTATAAGCGCTGCGAATCATCGCAGCACTCGACGCTCTGGGCCCTCAACCCGCTGATGTCTGAATGGAAAATTTATCCTCGCATTCATAAAGTTATTTCTAACTGAATGCAGTCGCTCGGTCACGAGCTATGTCAAAATGAATTATTTATTTTATAACAAATTTGAGAGATTCAATGCCCTAAAATTGTTACACTTTTGTACATGAAACACTTGAAATGATTGCAGAGATTGATTTTAAATTGCTCCAAAATTGTGCTGTATCTTGCAAACTCTAAAAGGCTTACTCAATTCCAAACTCAAACGGCTCCAATGCATCGAATTGCAAATTGTTTATGGAAGATAATTTCTCGATGGCTGTTGAATTTAAAGCTATTGAACCTAAATTCGGTTTTAATGTACGCGTTTGAAATTAGTTCTGGCTCTCTACTTACCAGTTCGGAAGGATTATTTGGTAAGTGTTCTAATTATGAATTATTTTCAGAAAATTCATAGTCTTTATAGGTCCTTCGTGTGTTGGGAGCGCAGCCGTGCCCCACCAATTTTGTGCACCAATAAGCCCTGAATTGAACGCCTTGGATCTCTCCGACCCTACACCAATCAGCGGTGCACCACTCGGCTTTGTCCTCTTTCGACCTTGACCACCACCTGCCGTGCACCACTAGGCCGCGGATCGAATATGACTTCCAGGCATCGTTAAATTACGTAATTTTACGTTCACCGCATCTGAGGTTAGGTTTCAGATAGCATAGTTCTGTTCCAAATTTTATCGTCCTTCGACAAGTGGCCGTTCGACCGAGGGCTGGTTCGACCCACGGCCTAGATACAATGTAGCCGAGCACGACCTTACTATCGGTATAGAATGTAACGGAGTCTGGCTTGTGAGCGAGCTCCTCACAAACCTTTTGAGCGGCTAGCGAAGCGTCCACAGCAGCGCACAGCTCGACTCTAGGGATGGTTATCGCTGCCCGAGGTGCTACTTTACTATCTCCTCTGACGAACGACACCCAAGTCTCACCGTCTGCATTGGAACATTTCAGATAGATTACGAAGCCAGCCGCGTCATTAGATGCATCACTAAACACGTGCAAGGTTATCGAATGAATGTTACCAAAACTCGATGGAGCAAAGCTACGAGGTATAATTAACGTACCGATATCCGCCAGACTCGACAGCCACCTCTGCCACGTGTCGCTGTACTGGACGCGACACCAGTTGTATGAATCCTTGGTATTAGTCTCAGCTGTTGTAATTCATGTATTCAATACTTAATGTGAACTGCATGATTCTTTTACATAAAAAAAATTTCTCGTGGAAGTGATCTAGATGCTGAATTTGAAAGCACTACATATAAACTCACTGATATAATAGCATAAAAAATCTATTAGAGACACTGTAGGTCCATTAATAAATGTTTAAATATTCATAGCTTCAAGATGGCTCAAAGAAGACTGTCTGAGGTCATAAGTTTGAATAATGCGATTTTTATACGTTATCCACTTGCAAAGTTCATAATTTTACTTGAAAAGATCCGAGATCTTGCCTCAAACTTTACCATAAGATGATATATTAGAGTGTGCTAGATAGCTGGCTTACTGGCGGTATTATAAGAAAGTTCAATAGAAGATTGTTAGCGATACAAAACTTTGCTAGGATTTTGTGAAAAGTTCACACTTGCTATACATTTTAGATTAGGATGCAAGATATATTGAAACCCATTTGGAATTTAAGGAAAAGTATTACTGTAAAAAAAATTAAAATAGATTGACCGAAAATAAAACCTTGACCAAAATGTTATAAAATAGGCCGCAGGGAAAAAGATCACAGAAGTAGGTTGCGCGTGGAAGTGCAACTTGCACTAAAATTAATTGCCTTCCAAGGATAACTCATTACAACTTTTTCGAGTTTCAGGACATTTTTTTCTTGAGCTGGAAACGGCTTTAAGTATCGAGGCAGCCAAGTGCTTGAGGTTAAATTAAAACCCCTTTTTTTAGTTCATAATATTTTGCGTGAATCAATCAAATTTTCAAACTTTCTTTTGCAGCAAGTCAAACAAGAAATTTTGTATATATAATCATCGTTTATCCATGCAAAAACTTGATTAGTTCGAAAAGATGTATGAACATTTATGGTTATTCAGAATATATCATACACTCCATCGTACCTCTGCTGATCTCTAGCAATTCCGGTTGAAAAAATAAATATGAACTGATCAATTAATTCCAGCATGATTCTGTGAATAAATAATAATAGAATTTTCCTGTGCCTACCATCTCGTTCCCAATAAAATATAGCTGGCTTTTAATCTGAAAACTATAGAGATGAACCAATGTTATTCCGATAAAAGTTCACCCATGTAACGAATGATCTTCTTACTCATCCTGCGTTATTATTGTTTTATAAATAATAAAACATATTCTATAAATATTCTATAAAGTTATTAGGGCCAAGGCAGACGAAGCATTTCGAAAATAATATAGAAGGTCTGATGTATTCTAATGCATTTTCTCAGGCCGTCAAATGTTTGTGTTGAAAAATCCCTTGAATTTTCTATTTTGCTTGTATTAGTGAAGAGATTTTAAGAAGTATTTGCTAAAAATTAAACCTAGTAAAACACAATATTTTGATTCCATTAACGTATTTTGTTTGCATGGCAGGCTCTACATTACTCCCAAGGACAATGCAAGATATTCAACTGGGCATTTCGCTGCCCAAGAACTCCGTTAAAAAATAAACTTTTTCCACTATCGATATAATATATCGTCATCAAAGTTATGTTTAAATCTTGATGCAAACAGTCAACGCTTTCACGAGTAAACTGTATGATATAAGTACGTAACTTGATCTTTGAAGACGATTTTTTGCAAAAATCTGAAACTCAGACACTCGACGGAAGCTATTTTTCAGGAATGTAAATCATATCATTATCACATAATGGATATTAGATAATTCTGAAGTTATGTTTTTTATATTTATCTAGTGGTATCTCTGAAGAACGCCGTAGTTCTTTCATTTCGCAGGGAACGCCTTACGTTAACTAGATTTCCAACACACATATTTGGGACAAATTGCACTTATTCACCAAATACTATTGAACTATTACAGACCCGTTCGTGGAGCAACAAAAAATTGTTTCCGTCATGATGGTGGCTCGTTAACGATCAAAAATGTAGGATTATACGAATTCCGTGCTATGCTTCACGAGCTCGCCAATTTTTGGGCATGGAAATTTTTTCCAGATGTAGCGAAAAAAGAGGTTATCTCCGTTCTTTCGCATTTCACCAGCAGATCCCAAACTGTAATCTAAAATCGTGAATAATCGGCCCGTAAAATTTAGTATTATTATCAAAATTTTTTTTGTGGCATGTTTCTTCAATAATGAATTTTCTATGCCTAATCTAGACGTCATTTCTAGGAGGGATTTATAATTATACGGAAATTAAAACCACATTTATCCCATCAACATCTCAATGTAGGAGGAAATTAAAATAAAGTTTTTAGAAATTCACAAAAATTATAAAAAAAGCAACCAACGAAAGTGACTCACCCATTCATTTTTTAATATTGAACAATAATTTGTAAAGCTGAGCAACGACTTGGTGTTTTCAAGAGGTCAAACTAACCTTTCAAATGTTGATAAAAATGTAAAAAATAATCAAAAACTAATTTCAGCTCCTGATGATCTGATTGATCGCTAAAGCTGAATGAGTCCTGGTAAAAATGTCGAAGATTCTAAATGCTGTGCTGGGTTAGATTTTCACGAGTTTAACATCAAAGATTTTAAAAGCAATCATTAGTGGGAACGAAATCAGCCTGGCCTGGCGATAAGCCTAGCGGCAATCACGCTAAAATGTTCATAGCTTGATTTAACGGTGGAAAATGTCACCGAAATTTGTTTACGAATATATGGCTGGATTGAGCTCGACCTGCATAATAAATGCTTTTAGGAAAATCATTACCGAATATTAAAGTAATTTATTTATTCTAGATCTAAAACTAAATCTACACAACAATTACATAGAAATACACATTTCTGAATATAATACAATTTATTTTCAATATTGTTTGAAACTTGGACCACTCAACATCGAAATGACACTCAAACATGCACGAATATCATCGAAAATCTTGGTAATATCTTTAATTCATATTCAAAATGCATTCTCTTCATTATGAACGTCGAGTTGAATTAATAACAAAATAATTTTATTTCTGACGGGATAACGATAATTATTATTCATATTATTAGTAAAAAACATAAAAAAATATTGATCGGAATATATTTCTGTCTTAGTTGAAATATTGTCTTAATCATTACTTTTTTATTATTTTTGTGGATATATTGACATTCTAAGACCTCATAAAAATGAAAATTAATTCAAAACATACACAAATAATATTGAATAATTAAAACTTTTAATTGTTTTTCTATGTTCACTATGTCTAGACAATGCCAATATCTTCATCTTTCCTTCACTCACAAATAATCAAGGCTAATAGCTAACGGGAAGTTTTTCTCTCAATATTTAATTTCTTATTGCGTGCGTGAACCAAACCATTTATGATCAAGTTTAGATGCGCACGTCGCATCGCTAGGTATTGTTATGAAGGGTTTCGAGAAGTAATCAATAGCCAATAATGAGCAATTTGATGGCAGGACGGAGACTGGATCGAAAACCGATCAGTTCAGGGAATCTTTGTAGTGTGGCCATCGTCAGCAATTACTTTTCATGTACGTTCAAAGTGCGATTTTTTTATGGAAGTCTCCAAAATGCTTCTGGAAATCAAATGGAAGTCACTCCTGAATAAAGATACCTGTAAACAGGGTTCATACCAACATATTAATACTTTTGAAGACTCATTTGTTCTATTGTGAAAAAAAATAAAAACCAAAAAATTTAATTATCGTTTTGCTTTTACATAAAAATTTAATTTAGAACGAAAATAATTCCAGAAATTATTAAACAGGTTTTCGAAATTTTTAAATTTTATAGGATTATTTAATTTGTTGTACTCGTAATTACCAAATCGATTTATAAATCTCGTAAATTTTGTTTTATCCTGCATATTCAATAAAATTCAAATATTTTCTGAAAAACATTCAATTAAAATGCTTTAGAAACGTGGAAAATTTAGAAGTCTGGAAAATTTCGAAATTTGGAGAAGTTAAAAATCTGAAAAATTTAGAAATTCAGAACATTTAGAAATCTGGAAAATTTTAAGTCTTTAATTAGATATTTGGAAAATTTAGAAATCTGGAAAATTTAGAAATCTGGAAAGTTTAGAAATCTGGAAAATTTAGAAATCTGGGAAAAAACCTAATATATGAATTTTTATGAAAATTCTATCAGGAAATTTTTTGGGATCAGCCGAAAAAAAATTGGGAAAACTTCGGCCAAACAGGCAAAAAAAGTTGCGGGCATTTCTCATGGAAAAAAGCTAATGTGATGCAAAACAATTGTATATAACTCATTAATTGAAATTTTGTTTATAACAATTAGCATTTATTCATTCCGTAATAATGCCCACTCTTCGTCGAACTAGTAAATTTGAATTTTTGTGTCTTGCATTTAGAAGGTATTAGGTTTTGAAGACATGTGAATTAAAATTTTCCGAAAAAAAACGAAATAATTCGAGATTCGCTATGGTTCTCTGTTATAAGGAATCCTGAAATATGAATAGGCAAAATGACATTGAATATCATCACGTGAAATTCTGTGTGAACTCCTAGGTCCTGTGACTCGGAACGGCTGACCTTCATCCAATCAAATGGAAACTCTTGCGCCTGTGAAAGTCTGACCTTCATCCAATCAAAAAGAAACTCATGCGCCAGTGAATGGCTGACCTTCATCCAATCAAATGGAAACTCATGCGCCAGTGAATGCCTGACCTTCATCCAATCAAATGGAAACTCATGCGCCAGTGAATGCCTGACCTTCATCCAATCAAAGGTAAATTCACGCCCAGTCAAGAGTTTGACCGGTAAAGGCTGCTCGCTCCATTGACCCTTCCTTGTGAGGAAGGCCAAAGTCGAGGAATGTAATTAAGTGTCGCAGCCTTGACATAACCTCTCATCTCCTGTAATGTTCATTGCTATTATTTACCTAAACTTAGCTGATCGTCATACCCTTGACGAACATTCAGCCTCCACTTCCAAGACGAGCAAACAAAAGCAAAATCAAGAGTGTTGACTCGGTTTTCCTCCATGATATTCTGGGTCAAATTGCACAACGAGAATTGACGCATCAGTGTGATATTCCGTAATTAAATTGTTGCGATATTCATTATGGTAAATACAAGTCATAATTTCTGATCGATTAATTCTCTTCATAATCGATTTTTAAATTTCACTTACGTTCGATGCTCTTATTAAAAAAATCATCATATCCTTGCCCTTTTTTTAATTGAAGTGAATATTCAAATACCATAAATAATAATATGCGTTTAAAAATGACTTTTTAAAGACAACACTTCTAAAGAATCCAGTGCCTCCGGTGTTGCGTACGTACAATGAATTACTAGTTTCATTATGAAATATTAAAAAGTAATTTTTTAATTTTATTTTTGAAATTGAAAAAAAATATTAATCTTTTAAAAATTATTTATTCTCTTAATTGATACATACCTTGTCTCCGACTTTACGCAAGTGTGCAAAATTTCAGATCGATTGGAGAGGTAGAAGTGTGTTAAAATAGATTATAAGTTATGTAGCAGACATAATTATTTTTTTTCATTTTTTATATAAATTTTTTTTTTAATTTTCAAAAATTATTTATTCTGTCAATTGATTCATGCATTGTCTCCAACTTTACACAAATGTGCAAAATTTCAGATCGATTGGAGAGAAAGAAATGTGTTAAAAATCGATTATTAGATTTGTGGCAGACAAACAACAAGAAGTTAAGTAAACGAGAAGTGCTGTAATAAAGAAATAACATAAAAAACAGACGACATTTGGGAAGTGAACTAACGACACATTTCGCCATATTTACAACGAATTTAATTTTCGTTGACAAATGAACTTTAGTTTGATCCGAGTGAAGTGAAACTTTAGTTGAGTGCGTCCGAGTTTGATTTAAAAGACCAAAGATGTAATTAAAAACATAGGCGCGCAGAGGTCGTGATGTTCAGGAGTTGCAATTATGTTCGAGGGGCTCAGAGTTTTGTTCAATAACAGTGAAGCTAAAGCCATTAAGCCCACTGTATACTGAGAACTGAGAGGGACGCAGGCTTGCTCCTTGTCCAAATAGCGATGCTGGTTTTGTCCTTGTGTGGGTCATCCTGACCCAGTTTAGTCCAGCGAAAGTTTGCTTCAGTTCCACGTCCGTCCTCTGCTTGAAACGTTGGTAAGAAAGCGTGTCTTCATTTTGATAATATGACCCTTCTAGTATTGTGTATGTCTGCTTAAATTTAATTTAATATAACTTGTGTTATAAAATTAAAACACAAATTAATGAAATGCGATGCCTGGTAACTCACATTGTATTTGAAATCGATGATATCGCGAACAATGAATAATGCTGGATAATTTCCTAAATATTATCAATGAAGATTACTCACTTCGTAGAAGTTCTGTCAAATTTTATTTTTTGAGCAAAAGCGCTGGAATAAAGCTTAATACAAACGCAGTAATTTGCGGTCTTATTGAATAAGATGTCGTGCACCTGGGGCACGTCTAGCTCATTATCAGCCAGATATTGAGGTATTTTTAAATGTCAAACGTTTTGAGGTTTGAGATCTTATAAGATCTCAAACGTCTCAAGATCTCAAACGTCTTAGGATCTCATGGGACATTAATGTCTTTAAATTCCCTCTGATCTACAACGTTTAGAATCTCAAATTAATACATTGAAAGCACAGAACAAAATTAAAAACCTAAATTTACAAGTAATAGACGGAGCAAAAAAAAAAACTATCTATTAACAATTTCAAGGGGATAGGAGCTAGCAGCTGAATTCAAACTGGGCCTAAGTTTAAAGATGTACAGCGATTCTAAAATACGCAAATCGGAAGTCCCGGAGGTGGAAGCTAACACCCTAAAGTCACTGTCAGAAACGGGGACATCACACTGCTCGGCGTGAGCGCGCACAGCCGAATGAGGTGGGCGCGATAGCAACTGTCCGGTTCTACAACTCCTGCCCTTATGCTCAGAGACCCTGGAATAAAGATTACGTGACGTCATCCCGACGTACGCAGATGCACATCGTGCACAACAATATTGATAAACCAGGGACGATCGCATATGAACAGGGAGCATATCTTTATATCTAAAGAAAGAACCGATTGTGAAATTGTTTACCAGCACAATATGAAGATTGACATTTGGGAAGTATCTATTGAACAAGACTTTTAATTCTTTTGACATAGCTTCGGACGCAGGGCCGAAGTATGGAAAAGAACAATAAATAACTTTCCTACTATCGCGCTCAGGAGCAACCTCACAGTATCGCTTCGACATGAATTTCTTGATTTGGGTAAACACCAAACTTGCCGGAAATCCATTAAGCGAGAAAATATTATTGCGTAAAAATTCAAATTCAGCGTGCATAGCATGGTATGTGGAACAAATGCGAAAACCTCTGTGTAATAATGTTTGAAGCCCATTTAACTTGAATCGGAACGAACAAAAACTAAAGAAACTGGTACTTAGGCCGGTGAAAGTCGGTTTTCGGTACACAGAAGTCAGAAAACGGCCATTAGATTTGGTAATATTACAATCGAGGAAGGACAAACTATTGTTAGATTCAAGCTCCATTGTAAATTTAATAGAATTATGTTGTGAGTTGACTTATCTTATTGACTTTATATTCCTAAACGTAATTTTTAACATTTGAGACTCTTAAGATCTCTAACGTCGCGGGATCTCTTACGATCTTATTTTCTTTATCTCTACGCGATCTCTAACGTTTGAGATCCCTTAAGACCTCTAACGTCGTGGGATCTCTTGAGATCTCTAAAGTCTTGAGATTTTTTTTAACCTATAACGACGTTGGATCTCTTGAAATCTCAAACGTAGTAATATATTTTAAATTTAAGAAGCAATTTCCACTATCAAGTTAGAAATAAACGCTTCTTCAATGAAGGTTTAGATTTGGTGGTAAATTTTTCTGCAGATTTAACCGCTCTTGATGATTTTTGCCGGAATAGTAGTGGGAAATTTGCAGCAGAAATTAACTGCTTTTTGAACTGCTTTTTAATCATGCTGGATGTTTTTTATATAAAAATGTATTCAACAGACAATTCTTCCGGAAAGATGCAAAGATTCATATCTCAAAATCTGTTTCTGCCATCGTGAGATAAAACCGATGGAATTTTTTCGCACTATTACGTGGCTAAAGTATTTTTTAAATTCAGTTTTGATTTCAGTTTAAATTCAGACTAGAATGATGCCACTGTTAGGATATCAGTGACTAATTTTCATGGACAGTCTCTAGAAAACCCCGTCAAAGTAAGCAGGCACAAGACTATTTCACAGCAGCATGCCAAAACTTATATTCATATAATTTAATGACTTGAATGAATAAAAAATCTTCATGTAATGATTTCCCACATTAATGTTACATAAAAACTGTTTTGAACCTAAAATTTATTGTGAATAGATATTATGAGAAATTTACGCCGCTTATTTCCATTTGTATCAGAAAAATAATTATTGTTCAAGTGTGCTCGCCACATAAGATTAGTTTTGTTTCCCCTAAAATTGGTTTAATCAAAACTCGTTTCCTTTATAAGTCACTCTTTTTGGAATGCACCTCAATGGGGTGTTATGTGTGACACGAAAAATGTCTTTACAAGGATTCAATGAGAAATTTATTTTCGTTCCTCAACGTTACAAAAGTTCAGATCTAATCATGTCTTAACTGCGCATCTATTGCCTTTGTGTAAGGTCGAATTTGTCCGATTCTGGAAGGATGTTTTGTTGCAGTTGTTTTAATTGCCAATCCTGGTAGTGGCGACTAGGTAAGGGAGGTGGTGATATAGGTCAGTTTTTCCGGGCACTTGGTGCCACTGGTAGTAGTTCTACGACCATCACTGGCTCGCTGACCTGCCAGAACCATTTTATTGCATTACACAACACCCTGGAATGGCCAGGTACTCATTTATCAATCAGAGTTGGATGAATGGCTGAGTTGACCATGAGCTGAGCTTCCCGGAAGAACTTGTCCTCAGTGGGACTCGAACCCGGGCGCTGGGTGCGAGAGACAGAGTCTCTCAGTCTCTCGCACTGAGAGTGTTTTCATCCAAATCCGCAGTAAATTCTCATGTTTTATCCAAATACGCATTAAATTCTTCTTAAGGGTGCGGAGTTTCAGATTAACGCGGGAAAGTCAGAAGTTCTTCGCTGCACGTCACAAATAAAATTTACATTTTTAGGGGAGAAGAATGAACGAAATACTGAATTTCGTGCGCGCTGATGAAAATGAGGAATATTTTATTTGATATTTTAAAAGAATTTTTAGCGGCACAATATTCCCTTGGGCTAGAATCCAAATCAACAATAAATACCTACTTGGGACCTAAATTTCAGTCACACGGTAATCGTCCGATATTTTCAGTTCATGCTATCACTCGTCACGCTGCCCAGGGCTCAATAGAATAGGGATTTACTGCATGAAATTACAATGTACTGCGTCATTTTTTTTAGTCCTTTACTTTGGTGATTTTTATATCGTCATTTCATTTGAATATACTGTTGACACAGAAGAAGTGAGTAATTATGGTATGATTTTTTATGCAACGAGTCTTTTAACGAGTAATTCCCATTTGAGTAAATTACGCACTGTATTCTAACTCCTTATTCTGTTGTGTTCATTATCTGAATTCAGCTGCAAATCTTGTATGGCGTGAGCTTTATGTAACATTAGTTTCGATTTTCTACCACAAATGTTCCCTGAATGATATAATTTTAACATGGTAAAAAAGACGAACTTTCACTTTCAAATTTGAACGCCATAGTCTTCGAAAAAGCGCTATGTAGATGACAATGAGTTCGTTTTTAGGAGCCAGCTATGGGAATAATCTATTCAAAATTAAACTTTCTCAAGGTTCCTTTACGTACAAATGTGGATGAATAATATTTTCGCATATGATTTTTTTTGTGCCACTGAAATGATTTTGTGCCAACAATTTGCAACACGACTTTAGAATAGAATAGAATAGAATAGAAGTGTCGGCGTTGAAGAAATAGGCCCATGGCCTGTTGCCGATTCTTGAACTTTTCGTGACTTGATTCACAAGGGATCCGGCCTTTGGAACCCGATCTTTCCATAACTGACGATTGATTGAGATAGCTGCTGGACTTATTGCCTGCTATGTTGGGAGAAGTGACAGATGAAGCAGGTTCTTTATCCTAGCAGCCAACGGAAACGTGAATGGAATGACGTTTTGACCTTGAATTGGAGTCTGAATAATATTTCTTCAATCAGCTGCGTTGAGCACAATGTGGCTTCAAATATCCGGAATTTATGTTGATGCGAGAGGTCAAGTTGGATGGAAGAGTGATAGCTTCGACAAGTGGTGAGATTACAATGAAAACTTTGCGAAATCATTACGCTCGGACGGTCAGTTAAGCATCATATCTTTAGATATAAATTTAAATTATTATTTATATTACGATTTTTCGGCAACTGGGTTTCCGATTTGAGATGATATGTGATTCAAAATCAAGCACTTAAGTAGTGCTCCCCATTTCAATATTGTAGCTGGTTTCTGGATGAGCTGTACATCTAATAATCCGCGTTTATACCTTGTTGAACGTCTGCCCTGGCAGTGAGACTCGCAATGTCAGATCCGGGTAACTATTTTCAAAATTCATAAATGTTCAAAAAAATTATATCGATCTCAAATTCCAGCCTCGTAGCCAGAAATTTGGAAGCTGCGCTGAAAATCCTTGCCACTAAATACGTACAAGCGGCGAAAAAGGCTTTAATTTTTACGATGAAATTGCCTTATAAATTTAGCATTAGTTTTCCAGCAAATTTGGAATCAGCAAACTGATTTTTCACTTCAATTTTCGCTGTTACTTTTTTATAATCTTCTTAACGTGATGATATTATAGGAAGCTCTTAATGGACCGTCGTTTTAAATTAGTAACTTGAAGCGGAATTTTCAAATTCAAAAAAAAAATATTGTGTCGAAAAAATAATGTGTCGGCCTCAGTATCATAGGTCTGTCATAATGAAGTAGCTTGACGAGAGATCAGTGAACGATATTCTTTATTTGCGAGCTTTATTTTTCGAAACATTTTGTTTGCCTAATGAGAGATTAGAGAATATGTATCATTTAATGGTGTGGGAATGGTCTATATCACACAAAAGCCCATTAATTTATTTTAAAGAAATTTCCTAGAAACGGATAGAATTTAATAAACTGGAAAACTGTGCGCATTTGCTTGCTCAATCTAGAGTCTTCTGTTTCTGGGAATTAAGATAGTCCGGCATATGGCATTGTAAATAAACTGGTATATTTGGATATATATTTTCATGAGCCTTGATGCAAACTTTTTTCGTGGCTGCGGATCGGATTGAACCTTTTGGATGACTCTTGTGTTTTTTTTTTCAATTATGAATATCGGTAATCATTTATTAACATGCTTAGTATTTATATTAAAAAAAAGTTCATCCTAAAGTGCTTTTGAAAACTTAAGCCCTGAGATCATGCAATGATAAAGTCAAGAAGTTATAGCTGAGTCTAAACTACGACCGAGTTGAGAAACTGCCTCTCATGTCCCCACATGTAGGCTGAGAGAGATTTATTAGATGACTTAGGATAACTTAAGGTATCGCAACTTAGTGCGACTGATTAATGAAAAGTCGAAAACATCATCGCCAAGAACTTCGGTAATGATCAAAAACTAATTAAGTAGAGCCCGCTTGAAATGCAATATCGTGATGGATTTAAAGATTCATGTGCCGAACGTTTTTTTTTTTTTATTTGCTTAGTGCTTATTAAATATGTTCGCAGAGAGCATCGACTAGGAAGCTTGTCGGACTTAAAGATTCGTAAACGAAAGATTTTACTGGTGCAAATTGCCAAAAATTTTCACAGATAACAAAAGTCGACTAAGAAACATGTCGGATTTTGAGATTCATCTACGGAAATATTTTCTACAGATATGGTAAATCTTCTAGCAGATAATAAATATAGACCAAGAATCTTGTCAGCTTCAAATAACAATTAACGAGAGTGTTTTTTACAGAGATGGGTAATATTGCAGTGGATTAGTAAGATCGCCTGGCATATCCGTCTTCATTCAGAGTGACATTATTGCCCCAATGACCGAGGGTCTCGGGCTGGAAGTGCCAGAGACTTGATTGGCTCGCGCTCAAATTAGTCCTCCAGACGGTCATTTACTGTACATGCAAATTCTTACCTTATAAAGTTCCCATTAGTTGTCAGATAAAATTATTAAAATTGCTGATTTAATTTAATCTCGAATCAAGCAAACTTTGTTCACGAAGAGGATTATTAGAAATTATAAATTAAATTTTGCATCTTTCCAAAATTATAAATTATAGATTAAAATTTTCGCTAATCTGGCTCATTTGAAGAAATAGGTAGTTTGCGTGGTATTTAAATTTAAACAAAGTAGTGGGCAGTAAGACATCAGCTGATGGTGATGCTTTCGTGTGTTCTACAGCCGTTTTTCTGTATTATATTTAATTATCTATCTACTTCGTTTAGCTTAGCCCAGTTAATTTAGCTAAATCATATTACTAATTGCATGACAATACCGATCCTTAAAAATTTTACGTCTGGGCTAATCTTGCTATTTTAACCTCATTTCCGTCCTACTCGTCAACCGCCGTCATTTTTCTAATTTTGGCTACTTGCATTAAATGGACCAATCACTAAGGTAATTTTTTCGGAGTTAATCAAATCACTCAGTTGGTGGATTTTATTTATCTTGAAATTCTGGATAATCTCTGTATATTTAGTAGGCAATTATTAAAGTTTACCTTTGCTTGCAACCCTGCAGCTGCACTTGATCAGTTGTTAATTCACAAAAGACCGAACCTTATCCACAGCCAAAAGCCAATACCTTATCCACATATTGATGCACATGAGCAGCAGCAAAGCTGCTCCACTCGGAACGATCCATTTAATTATCCAGAGAATCGTACTTTGCTGAACACATTCAATAAATATTACAAACTACCCTCAATTGCTTTTTTTCAATAATTTCAAAACGATTCATCCCGAATATTTTTCGAGTAAGCATATGGACTCTTGCTTAATCGTTAATTGCTTTAAATTTCGAATTGACTTCTGAGGTGTCGATTTATCAGTTCCAATGATGCCAGTGAAGTTAACATCCGTTCCGATGACGACAGAAGCGTTTACGACAGTGTTAAAATGTTAATGCTTCTGGAATTTGGAAGCGAATCAATTATTAAATTTTGTATTCGAGAAGGATAGAAAATTATTTAAGTAACAGGGGTTATCATCGTGTGTACCGTCGTTGCGTTTGGTTTTTCTGTGTTAATGGTAGTAAATTGAAGAATGGAATGTATGAAATAGCAAGTACACATATATATTAAATCAGGATTTTCCGCAGATTCTCAGCTGAACATTTTAAGCGCGATTTATGAGCGTTAACTTTCTTGTTAATGATGGATTTTGTTATGGGAGACCTTCATCCAATCAAAAAGAAACTCATGCGCCAGTGAATCGCTGACCTTCATCCAATCAAAAAGAAACTCATGCGCCAGTGAATCGCTGACCTTCATCCAATCAGAGGTAAATTAACGCCCAGTCAAGAGTTTGAACGGGAAAGGCTGCTCGCTCCATTGACCCTTTCTTGTGAGGAAAGCCAAAGTCGAGGAATGTAATTAAGTGTCGCAGCCATAACATAACCTCTCATCTCCTGCAATGTTCACTGCTATTATTTACCTAAACTTAGCGGATCGTCATATCCTAGACGAACATTCAGCCTCCAATTCCAAGACGAGCAAACAAAAGCAAAATCAAGATTGTTGACTCGGTATTCCTCCATGATATTCTGGGTCATATTGCACAAAGAGAACAGACGCATCAGTGTGATATTCCGTAATTAAAGTGTTGCCATATTTGTTATGGTAAATACGAGTCATTAATTCTGATGGATTAATTCTCTTCATAATCGATTTTTAAATTTCACTTACGTTCGATGCTGAATTTAAAAGAGTCATCATATCCTTGTCCATTTTTAATTGAAGTGAATATTCAAAAATCATAAATAATAAAGAAATAACATAATAAACAGACGCATTTTTGTGGGAAGTGAACTTAACGACACATTTCGCCATATTTGAAACGAATTTAATTTTCGTTGACAAATGAACTTTAGAGTCCTCGAGTTCAACTGAGTTTGATTTAAAACAACCAAGATGTAATTAAAAACAAACGCGGCGCAGAGGTCGTGATGTTCAGGAGTTCCAATTATTTTCGAGGAGCTCAGAGTTTTGTTCAATAACAGTGAAGCTGAAGCCATTAAGCCCATTGTATACTGAGAACTGAGGGGGGACTCAGGTTTGGTCCTTGTCCAAATAACGATGCTGGTTTTGTCCTTGTGTGTCATCCTGGCCCAGTTAAGTCCAGCGAAAGTTCCTCTGCTTGAATCGTCGGTAAGAAAGCGTGTCTTCATTTGAACAATATGACCCTTCTAGTATTGTGTATGTCTACTTAAATTTCAATTGTTATAACTTGTGTTATAAAATTAAAACACAAATTAATGAAATGCGATGCCTGGTAACTCACATTGTATTTGAAATAAATTATATCGCGAACCCTGAATAATGCTGGATAATTTCCTAAATATTATCTATGAATGTTACTCACTTCATAGAAATTCTGTCAAATTTTGTTCTTTGAGCAAAAACGCTGGAATAAAGCTTAATCCTAACGCGGTAATTTGTGGTCTTATTGAATAAGACGTCATGCACCTGGGGCACTTCTAGCTCATTATCAGCCAGATATTGAGATATTTTTAATGTCAAACGTTTTGAGGTTTGAGATCTTATAAGATCTCAAACGTCTTAGGATCTCAAACGTCTTAGGATCTCCTGAGATCTTATTGGCTTTATATTCCTAACGTAATCTCTAACATTTGAGCTCTTTTAAGATTTCTGACGTCGCGGGATCTCTTAAGATATTATTGTCTTTATATTCCTAACGCGATCTCTAACGTTTGAGATCCCTTAAGATCTCTAACGTCGTGGGATCTCTTGAGATCTCCAAAGTCTTGAGATTCTTTATACCCTATAACGACGTTAGATCTCTTGAAATCTCAAACGTCGTAATATATTTTAAATTTAAGAAGCAATTTCCATTATCAAGTTAGAAATGAACGCTTCTTCAATGATGGTTAGATTTGGTGGTAAGTTTTTCTGCAAATTTACCCGCTCTTGATGTTTGCTGGAATAGTAGTGGGAAATTCGCAACAGAAATTAAATGCTTTTTAAACACGCTGGATGATTTTTTATGTAAAAATGTATTCAACAGAGACAATTCTTTCCGAAAGATGCAAAGATTCTTATCTCAAAATCTGTTTCTGCTATCGATAGATAATACCGATGGAATTTTTTCGCACTATTACGTGGCTAAAATATTTTTTAAATTCAGTTTTGATGGAAAGACTTGAATGATGTCACGGTTAGCATATCAGTGACAAATTTTCATAGACAATCGCTAGAAAACCCCGTCAAAGTCTGCAGGCACAAGACTATTTCACAGCAACAGACCAAAATTAATATTCATACGTATAATTTAATGACTTGAATGAATAAAAAATTTTCATGTAATGATTTCCCACATTAATGTTACATAAAACTGTTTTAACCTAAAATTTATTGTGAATAGATATTTTGAGAAATTTATGCCGCCTATTTCCATTTGTAACAGAAAAATAATTGTTAAGTGTCCTCGCCACATAAGATTAGTTTTGTTTCCCCTAAAATTGGCTTAATCAAAACTCGTTTCCTTTATAAGTCACTCCTTTTGGAATGCAACTTAATGGGGAGTTCAGTGTGACACGAGAAATGTCTTTACAAGGATTCAATGAGAAATTAAAGATCTTTTTCCACGCAAGACTTCTCAATCATAACCCTCTCGTTGCAACCGTGTCTTCTCATGCTGTAAGCTTGCTGTTCATTGTTCTTGCCGATGTGAAGTACTTTACACTTGTCAACATTGAAACGCAGCTGCCACGCATCAGCCCAGTCAACTAAACTATCAAGATCATTTTGCAGTTGCATTTTTTTATTGACGCATCCTTAATTGTATTATAAACTTTTGTGTCATCGGCATACATGGAGCACACGCTTGACACTACTTCTGGTAGATCGTTTATAAAAGCGACAAACAAAATAGGCCCAAGAACGCTTCCTTGCGGTACGCCACTGCGCACAGTTACCCAGTCTGATACGGTTCCGTTAATGCTGACACGTTGTCTTCTGCCTACTAGGAAATTCCTGATCCATTGGAGTACATTTCCCTCTATTCCCAAAGAATTCACTTTACGTAACAGTCGCTCATGCGGAACACTATCAAATGCCTTGGCAAAATCGAGGTACAATGCATCCACTGGCACCCTTTCGTCCAGCAGGCGAAAAAAAATCAAAATTGGCCAAAAATCTACGTCATTATACTCGCACCGAGCTGCGCATTAATCGTGCAACTGGATTAGTTTGAAGAATGTTCTACATACATCCATCAGGGATAAACTATGGAATCTTTTCTAGTATTAATACCATCAATCAAGAGTATTGTACAATATTATTCTGCTCATGAGTTCACTTTAAACACATTGAATCGTTTAGAATAAACGAGAAAACACATTCATGTCTCGCTTGGTTCAAAAATTATTTCGGGGTATTAATTTTTTCGTCTCGTGTTCAATAAAAAATTATCAGCTTGCAATATTCATCGTGAGTGTTGTGCTCAGAAGACCGATAAAATTTTAAATAATCACTGTGCGTAAAAATTTCTACAGGAGCGTTTGCAAAACGAACATACAAGATATTTTGACAATGTAGGTAAAATTGCACTAGAATAACTTCTTATAGAACTTGCTATGCTTCCTAACCATTCTTACGTAATTTCAGCCTAAACAATTAAATTATTTCGTCGGTTTTTTCTTGTGCGATTTAATTTTTGATTATATTACAACGCTGCGACGCCCTCGCAAGAATTTAATAAACGAGGAGATTGAGCTTGCACATTATTTAATATATATTTTCAGCCTTGCGCGTTAACATTGCAGCATGACTTCATACACGAGGTGCGACGATTGTGTTAACTTATTGTGATGTGATCACGTCTACTGCACTTATAGCACTGCCATAGAAACAAGCCTGAAAGCCTTATGAAATGAAATGCAAAACAGTTGCATGACTTCATAATTCTTATTTGATCCAATAAACAACGATGAAATGAAAAACCAAATGAGATTGCGCCTTTTCATTTATGGGTGCGCACTGTTCCATGCTATTTTCTTTAATTCCATGCGTAATTAATGGTGACTATTCGCCCGTAATTTATGACATTATTTTAATTGATTCACAAATGAGGTAATTCGTTTGATTTTGTAAATCTTGCTTATTACGTCAGCTATTTCTGTTACATTTTTTCTAGAACCCATGAATCTTGTCTTGGAAAAGATAATAAGCCCTTATAGTGTATTGTATTTTCACACTATTTTGTTATGAAAGCAATCGTTGCCGCTCAATTTCTGTGTTGCGCTGCAAATTTCTGAGATTTAATTCCAAATACAGCTAAGATATTATTCCAAAAATATTTAAACTTTAATTCCTAATATTCCTAAAATTCAATTCATAATATTCCTAAGACTTAATTCCTAATATTCCTAAGATTGATTCGCTTGATTGATCTCTTATCAGTTATATTCTGATTTAACGAAGCAATGAAGATATACTGTTAATACTTTTTAATTCAAATTTATGTTTGAATAATTAGAACTTCCATTCGCCAAAAGCCTAATTAATACCCAATCATCACTAATTAAAATGTTGAAAAAATAATTTGTGTCTTCAATCTAATATGATTTTCATTAATTAACTACTCCCTCATTCGTATTCTTATGTGAACTTTTAGTTGTATCTAATTTAATTAACTTTTGTCAATGCACGAACATTAGATCTCGGTAGTTTACATAGTTCTTGCATTGTTCTCGTGACATTCGTGCGAATATTCGTTAAAATTTAAATAATATTTTTCACAATAGGTGGTAGTTTGGTGAATTTTTTCAAGATTAGCTCTTACATTGAATGCGTTTCCATCGAATATGCGCGGGAACGAAAAACGCACCTGGAAGTACTGCTGTCGTGCAATAAACTGTAAAAATCTGTAATTTGCTTTCCTCGCATTTTTGATCTGTCCACAGGCTGGTATAGTGAAACTTTCGGACTAAACAACGTAGACTGAGATGCATTTTACGGCCCCTCACCGAGTCTTTAGACTAAAACTAAATCGGACTGAATTTGGATCGTTGTAAGTTCCCTATAGGAGGTTCAGACAATATCGATCATTGTAAATTAATATATTGGACTCAGTAGCATTTATGCTTATTGCTTCATGCATAAAGCCATAATAATCCGGCCATAAATATTCAACAACATAAATCGTTTCCAACAGGTTGTGCAATTACACACGAATTTCTGTTACTAATTTTTCCGATAGATGCGTAGTTTAGTAGCATGGTCTGCAGTGAAGACAACCTCTCAGTTCGAGCCAAGGTTACGGTTTGCCGGGCCAAATTTCCCATTCATTAAATTGAGATTTAATCCTCACAAAAGCTAATGAGAAGACGTAATTGCCTAATATAATCAGAGAAGGTTTTTTATTTACCAACAACAAGCGATCTTTTGCTTGATAATGCATTCAGTTACCTCATTCGCGAGCAAAGTCAATCCATTCATATAATTAGGAAACCAAACAATTTAAACTTCAATCATTGTAGAAACTATTATTTATTTCCTTGCCAAAATAACGAAGAATAAGAGGCATAGAGGCCTTTCTTCTTCGAATTTGTACCAGTTCTTACAAGCGTTTCACTCCGGATGTATGAATCCTTGGTATTAGTCACAGCTGTTGTGATTCATGTATTCAATACATAATGTGAGCTGCATCATTCTTTCATATAAAAAAATTATTTTGGAAATTCTCTAGATGCTAAATTTAAAAGCACTACATATAAACTCACTGATGTAATAGAATAAAAAATCTATTAGAGACCCTGAAGGTCCATCAATAAATGTTTAAATATTCATAGCTTCAAGATGACTCAAAGAAGACTGTCTGAGGTCATAAGCTTGAATAATGCGAACTTTATACGTTACCCACTGGAAAAGTTCATAACTTTACTTGAAAAGATCCGAGATCTTGCCTCGAACTTTACCATAATATGATATATTAGAGTGTGCTAGATAGCTGGCGTCCTGGTGGTATTATAAGAAAGTTCAACAGAAGATTGTTAGAGATACAAAGCTTTGCTAGGATTTTGTGGAAAGTTCACACTTGCAATACATTTTAGATTAGGATGCAAAATATATTGAAACCCACTTGGAATTCAATGAAAAGTGTTAGTGTAAAAAAATGTAAAATAGACTGACCGAAAATAAAGGAAGTGCAATTTGCACTAAAATTAATTGCCTTCCTGGGAGAACTCATTACAACTTGTTCGAGTTTTAGGACATTTTTTCTTCAGCTGGAAACGTTTTTAAGTGTCGAGCCAGCCAAGTGCTTGAGGCTATATTAAAGCCTTTTTTTAGTTCATAATATTTTGCGTGAATCAATCAAATTTTCAAACTTTCTTCTGCGGCAAGTCAAACAAGAAATTTTGTATATATAAGCATCGTTTATCCATGCAAGAAATTAATTATTTCGAAAAGATGTATGAACATTTATGGTTATTCAGAATATATCCTACACTCCATCGTACCTCAGGTGAACTCGAGCAATTCCGATTGAAAAAATAAATAAGAACTGATCAATCAATATTCCAGCATGATTCTGTGTATAAATGAAAATAGAATTTTCCTGTGCCTATCATCTCGTGTAAATGGAATATAGCTGGCTTTTAATCTGAAAAATAAATGGAGGCACCAATGTTATTTCGATAAAAGTTCACCCATGTAACTTTGAATGATCTTCTTACTCATCCTGCGTTATTATTGTTTTATAAATGATGAAACATATTTTGCAAAGTTATTAGGGCCGTGGCAGACGAAGTATTTCGAAAATAATATAGAAGGTCTGATGTATTCTAATGCATTTTCTCAGGCCGTCAAATGTTTTTGTTAAAAAATCCCTGAATTTTCTATTTTACTTGTATTACTGATGTGATTTTAAGAGGTATCGGCTAAAAGCAAAGCCTAGTAAAACACAATATTTTGATTCCATTAACGTATTATGTAGGCGTGGCAGGCTCTACATTAATTTCAAGGACAATGCAAGATATTCAACTGGGCATTTCGCAGCCCAAGAACTCCGTTAAAAAATAACCTTTGCCGCTATCGATATAATATTCCGTTACCAAAGTTTTGTTTAAATCTTGATCTAAACAGTCGACGCTTTCACGAGTAAACTGTATGTTATAAGTACGTAACTTGTCCTTTGAAGACGACTTTGTAAAAATACGAAACTCAGACACTCGACGGAAGCTATTTTTCAAGAATGTAAATCATATCATTGTCACATAATAGTTATTCGATAATTCTGAAGTTATGTTCATTTTATATTTATCTGGTGGTATTTCTGAAGAACGTATTGCCTTCTTTCTTTCATTTCGCAAGGAACGCGTTACGTTAACTGGATTTCCAACAGACATATTTGGGACAAATTGCACTTATTCACCAAATACTATAGAACTATTACAGACCCGTTCGTGGAGCAATAAAAAATTGTTTCCGTCATGATGGTGGCTCGTTAACGATAAAAAATGTATGGTTATACGAATTTCGTGCTATGTTACATGAGCTCGCCAATTTTTGGGCATGGAAATCTTTTCCAGATGTAGCGAAAAAAAGAGGTTATCTTCTTTCTTTCGCATTTCACCAGAAGATCCCATATTGTAATCTAAAATTGTCAAAAATCGGCCCGTAAAATTTAGTCTTATCAAAAAAAATTTCTGTCATGTTTCTCCCATGTTGAGTTTTCTATGACTAATCTAAACGTCATTTCTCGGAGGGATTTATAATTATACTGAAATGACAAACCCCATTTATTGCATCAACATCCCAATATAGGAGGAAACTAAAATAAAGTTTTTAGAAATTAATAAAAATTATAAAAAGCAACCAACGAAAGTGACTCACCCATTCATTTTTTTATATTAAATAATAATTTTTAGAGCTGAGTAACGACGTGGTGTTTTTAAGATGTCAAATTACCCTTTCAAATGTTGATAAAAACGTAAAAAAACAATCAGAACTAATTACAGCTCCTGATGATCATATTGATCGCTTAAGCTGAATGAGTCCTGTAAAAATGTCGAGGATTCTAAATGCGGTGCTGGGTTAGATTTTCACGAGTTTAACATCTAAGCTTTTAAAAGCAATGATTAGTGTAAACGAAATCGCTAATTGGTACCCGCCTGAAAATCTGCATTATCTAACGATCGGCCTCACAGTAAACTACGCAAAAATTCTTCCCAATTGGGATTCGCATGACAAGTTACATAATCTGGCGATCAGCCTGGCGGCATTCACGCTAAAATGTTCATAGCTTGATTTAACGGTGGAAAATGTCACCGAAATTTGTTTACGAATATATGGCTGGATTGTGCTTGACCTGCATAATATATGCTTTTAGGAAAATCATTATCGAATATTAAAGTAAGTTATTGAATCTACATCTAAAACTAAATCTACACAACAATTACATAGAAATATAAATTTCTGAATATAAAATCAATTTATTTTCGATATTTTTCGAAACTTGGACCACTCAACATCGAAACGATACTCAAACATGGACGAATATCATTGAAAATCTTGGTAATATTTTTAATTCATCTTCAAAATGCATTCTCTTCATTATGAACGTTGAAATGTATTAATAACAAAAGAATTAGATTACTGACGGGATTACGATAATTATTATTCATATTATTACTAAAAATCCCAAAAAAATATTGATCGGAATGTATTTCTATCCTAGTTGAAATATTATCTTAATCGTGACTTTTTTTATTTGTGGATGTATTGACATTCTAACATCTCATAAAATGAAAATTAATTAAAAACGTTCACAAATAATATTGAATAATTAAAACTTTTAATTTTTTATCGAAGTTCAATATGTCTAGATAATGCCAATTAATATACTCATCTCTCCATCACTCGCAAATATTCAAGGCTAAAAACTAACGTGAAGTTTTTTCTCAATATTTAATTTCTTATTGCGTGCGTGAACCAAACCATTTATGAACAAGTTTAGATGCGCACGTCGCATCCCTAGGATTGTTATGAAGGGTTTCGAGAAGCAATCAACCCAGTGAAAATTTACAGACGCGTCAGCTTCTAATTTGGAGTACCAGAAGTTGGGGCGACTCTAAATATTGTTAGGGAATAGCCAATAATGAGCAATTTGAAGGGAGGAGGGAGACTGGATCGAAAACCGATCAGTTCAGGGAATCTTTTTAGTGTGGCCATCGTCAGCAGTTGTTTTTCATGTACGTTTAAAGTGCGATTTTTTATGGAAGTCACCAAAATGCTTCTCCTGCAAATCAAAATTAATGGAAGTCACTCCTGAATAAAGATACTCGTACAGGGTTCACACCAACACATTATTACTTTTGAAGAATCATTTGTTCTATTGGGATTAAAAAGATAAAACCCGGAAAATTTAATTATCGTTTTGCTTCTATCGAAAAATTTAATTTAGAACAAAAATAATTCCAGCAATTATTAAACAAGTTTTCGAAATTTTTAAATTTTATAGGAATATTTAATTTGTTGAACTCGTAATTACCAAATCAAAGTATAAATCTCGTAAATTTTATTTTATCCTGCATCTTCTATAAAATTCGAATATTTTCTGAAAAAACATTCAATTAAAATGCTTTGGAAAGGTGGAAAAGTTAGAAATGTGAAAAATTTCGAAATCTGGAACATATAGAAATGTGGAAAATTTAGAAGACTGGAAAAAATAGAAATTTGGAAAATTTAGATGTCTGAAAAATTTAGAAATATGGAAAATTGAGAAATCTGTAAAAAGCCTAATTTATAAATTTTTATGTCAATTCTGTCAGGAAATTTATTGGGATCAGCCGAAATGAAAATATTTGGGAAAGCTTCGGCCAAACAAGCAAAAAAAATTGTGGGCATTCCTCATGGAAAAAAGCAAAAGTGATGCAAAACAATTACAATTATCTCATTAATTGAAATTTTGTTAATAATAATTAGCATTTATTCATTCCATATATAATGCCCGCTCTTCGTCGAACTAGGAAATTTGAATTTTTGTGTCTTGCATTTAGAAGGTATTACGTTTTGAAGACATTTGAATTAAATTTTTCCGGAAAAAAAAACGAAATAATTCGAGATTCGTTATGGCTCTCTGTTAAGAGGAATCCTGAAATATGAATAGGCAAAAATATATTGAATATCATCACGTGAAATTCTATGTGAATTTCCAGGTCCTGTGACTCGGAACGGCTGCTCTTCATCCAGTCAAAGAAAAGCTCGTTCGCCAGTGTATGGCTGCCCATCCAACCAAAGGAAACTCATGCGCCTGTGAATGTCTGACCTTCATCCAATCAAAAAGAAACTCATGCGCCAGTGAATGTCTGACCTTCATCCAATCAAAAAGAAACCCATGCGCCAGTGAATGTCTGACCTTCATCCAATCAAAAACAAACTCATGCGCCAGTGAATGGCTGACCTTCATCCAATCAAAAAGAAACCCATGCGTCAGTAAATGGCTGACCTTCATCCAATCAAAAAGAAACTCATGCGCCAGTGAATGTCTGATTTTCATCCAATCAAAAAGAAACTCATGCGCCAGTGAATGGCTGACCTTCATCCAATCAAAAAGAAACTCATGCGCCAGTGAATAATATGAAGAATATTCATAGTGATTACATTGCTTGTGATATGCCCTTTGCAGAGTTTCAAGAACTGTGTAATGAAACGTATAAAGTACCCTATAGTTTTGTGTTGATTAATAAAGATGAGCACCCCGGTTCTGGAAAATATTTCAAAAATTTATATCAATTATATATTCCACAGAAGTATTTTTCAGGCAATCGCTCTAGGTTATTTTCGGTTAAAGAGTGTAGTAAAATCGGGGTAAATGATCGTTAACTCATGATTCGGGAGTAATTAGTTAATTTTGTTGGGTAAATGATCGGTATCCTGTTTATGCAGGTTCGGGGGTAATTGGTTAATTTTGTTGGGCAAGATTCGGGGTAAATGATTGTGGTGACCTATGATTTAAGCTGTTTATGGAAAGTGTTATGATGGGTAATATTCGAAATAAGATTGTGAGTAAATGAATAGGTTTTATTCAGGGGTAATTGGTTAATTTTGTTGGACGAGATTCGGGGTAAATGGTTGTGGTGACCCATGATTTGAGCTGTTTATGGAAAGTGTGACGATACACCCCTTTTGCTAGCTACTGTCATATTTCGTTCATTGTAAGGATTTTCTTACATTCTCTTAATATATATCGTTACAATAGTCCCACAACAAAGCATGACCTTCTTGAATTCAAGATTCACGGAAAAGAGTTGCCCGTTTCGAGGACCCTGCCCGAATTCTATCTTGGTGAAAAATGTAAGGGAACAAAAATCCTTATTTGGACGCTAATGGTAAGGTTGCCGCTGATTCATCCCTGCCTTAATATGTGTGTAATTTTAATCCTCAATACACATAAAATATTACTGGAAGTGCGTAATAACAGTTCATTTTGAAGAGAAAATCTCAACCAACGAAGCTGGGTTGTCATTGGGGAACTGTTCGTTTTTGATTCGATGTTAGGAAATATATCTCTAAATTCAAGAGATATAAAGTAGTGTGAGGCCTTAAGAGATGTCAAGACGTTAGAGACCTTAAGAGATATTAAGGTGTTAGAGATCTAAAATATTAGAAATCGCCCAGTTCTTTGGATGTTCGAGATATCAAGATGTTAGAGAACTCGAAACATTAGAGTTCTTAAGAGATGTAAAGGCGCTACAGACCTTAGGAGATATCAAGACGCTAGAGACCTTGAGAGATCTCATGGCATTCGAAATCTCAACGTTCGAGATCTCAATACGTTAGGCACTTTTGAAGATCTCAAGATACCGCACGTTCGGGCGACTTATCAGAGACACGACGGCGACTTATCAGAGTTTCCTCCAGACGTCCAAACATCACCGAAGCATTATGACAGCAATGCATCAGCGAGGCTCGATGTATGGATGTGCTCTTCCATCAGCATCCAATTTAGGGTCTCTGCTCCCATGCATCTTTCACCAAGAAGAGAATTCAGACATGGTTCTCGAAACGAGCGATTCATCGTATTTTCATTAATCTTCCGCAAAGAAATTCTTAGCTGGCTTCAACAGGACATGAAGTTCCGACGATGGGCTGCGTATCATCCCACAATGATTTTACATTTCCACAAAATGGTGATAAATCAGAGATTGGGGAAGTGAGAAGAAGATTCATTGTTGGGAGAAGTGACAGATGCAGCAGGTTCTTTATCCAAGCAGCTAACGGAAACGTGAATGGAATGAAGTTTTAACCTTGAATTGCAGTCTGAAATAATAATATCAGCTGCGTTGAGCACAATGTGGCTTCAAATATCTGGAACTTATGTTGATGCGCGATGTCGAGTTGAATGAAATAGAGATAGCTTCCACAACTGTTGACATTACAATGAAAATTTTAAGAAATTATTACGCTCGGACGGTCAGTTAAGCATCCCATCTTTGGATATAAATTTAAATTGCAATTTAAATCACGAATTTACGGTAACTGGGTTTCCGATTTGAGATGATATGTGATTCAGAATCAAGCACTTAAGTAGTGCTCCCCATTTGAATATTGTGGCTGCTTTCTGGATGAGCTGTACATAAAAAAATCCGCGTTACTGCCTTGTTGAACGTCTGCCCTGGCAGTGAGACTTGCAATGTCAGATCCGAGCAACTATTTTCAAAATTCAGAAATGTTTAAAAAAAATTATATCGATCTCGAATTCCAGCCACGTAGCCAGAAATAAGGAAGCTGCACTGAAAATCCCTGCCACTAAATACGTACAAGCGGCGAAAAAGGCTTTAATTTTTACGATGAAATTGCGTTCTAAATTTAGCATTAGTTTTCCAACAAATTTGGAAGCTCATGAAATATATGATGCTCGGATTAAATGTCTTGTTGTATTGCGGAAAATGATGATATTAAAGGAACGTGATGATATTAAAGGAAGCTCTTAATGGACCATCGTTTTAAATTAGTAACTTACAGCGGAATTTTAGAATTCAAGAAAAAATATTGTGTTGGCCTCAGTATCATAGGCCTGCCATAATGAAGGAGCTTGACGAGAGATCAGTGAACGATATTCTTTATTTGCGAGCTTTATTTTTCGAAACATTTGTTGGTCTAATGAGAGATTAGAGAATATGTATCATTTAATGGTGTGGGAATGGACGATATCACACAAAAAACCCATTCATTTATTTTAAAGAAATTTCCTGGAAACGGATAGAACTTAATAACCTGGAAAACTGTGCGCATTTGCATGATCAGTCTAGAGTTTTTTGTTTCTGTCTATTAAGATAATCCAGCAAATGGCATTGCATATACGTAAACTGATATGTATGGAAATATATTTTTATGAGCCTTGATGCTAACTTTTTTCATGGCGCGGATCGGATAGAACCTTCTGGATGACTCTTGTGTTTTTTTCCAATTATGAATATATTATATATATTAACTGGATATAATAATAACTTTTTTATTTGCTTAGTGCTTAGTAAATATGTTCGCAGATAGCATCGGCTAGGAAGCTTGTCGGATTTAAAGATTCGTAAACGAAAGATTCTAGTGGTGCAAATTGCCAAAAAATTTTCTCAGATAACAAAAGTCGACTAAGAAACATGTCGGATTTGGAGATTCATTTACGGAAATATTTTCTACAGATATGATAAATCTTCTAGCAGATAATAAATATAGACCAAGAATCTTGTCAGCCTCATATAATAATTAACGAGAGCGTTTTCTACAGAGATGGGGAATACTGCAGTGCATGGATTGGTAAGATCGCCAGCCATATCCGTCTTCATTCAGAGTGACATTATTGCCCCAATGATTGAGGGTCTCCGGTTGGAAGTACCAGAGACTTGATTGGCTCGCACTTAAATTAGTCCTCCAGACCGTCATTTACATGCAAATTCTTACCTTAAAAAGTTCCCATTAGTTTTCTGATGAAATTATTAAAATTGCTGATTTTATTAAATCCCAAATTAAGCATATTTTGTTCACGAAGAGAATTATTAGAAATTATAAATTAAATTTTGCATGTTAAATTATAAATTATGGATTAGATTTTTCGCAAATCTAGCTGATTTGAAGAAATAGGTAGTTTGCGTGGTATTTAAATTTAAACGAAGTAGTGGGCAGTAAGGCATCAGCCGATGGTGGCGTTTTCGTGTGTTCTACAGCCGATTTTCTGTATTACATTCAAATCTTTTTACTTCGTTAAGATTAGCACGGTCAATTTAACTAAATCTTATTACTAATTGCATGACAATACTGGTCCTTAAAAATTTTGCCTTTGGGCTAATCTTGCTTTATTAACCTCATTTCCGTCCTACTCGTCAACCGCCGTCATTTGGCTAATTTTGGCTACTTGCAGTAAGTGGACCAATCACTTCAGTTAATTTTTTCGGAATTAATCAAATCACTCAATTTGTGGATTTTATTTATCTTGAAATTCTGGATAATCTCTGTATATATAGTGGGCAATTATTAAAGTTTAACGCTGCTTGCAACGCTGTAGCTGCTCTTGATCTTTTGTTAATCCATAGATGACCGAACCTGCCAGCCAAAACCTTATGCACATATTGATGCACAAGAGCAGCAGCAAAGCTGCTCCTGTCGGAACGATCCATTTAATTATTCAGAGAATCGTACTATGCTGAACACATTCAATAAATATTACGAACTACCCTGAATTGCTTTCGTTTTTTTCAATCATATCAAAACAATTCATCCAAAATATTTTTCAAGTATGCATATGGACTCTTGCTTAATCGTTAATGCTCTAAATTTCGAAATGATTACGGAGGTGTCGATTTTCAGTTCTAATGATGCCAGTAAAGTTTACATCCGTTCCGACGACAACAGTAGCGTTTACGACAGTGCTACAATGTTAATGCTTCTGGAATTTGGCCATGAACGAATTATTAAGTTTGTATTCGAGAAGGTGAAAAAATTATTTAAGTAACAGGGGTTATCATCGTGTGTACTGTCGTTGCGTTGGGGTTTTCTGTGTTACTGGTAGTAAATTGAGGAATGGAATATATGAAATGGCAAGTCCACAAATATATTAAATCAGGATTTTCCGCAGATTCTCAGCAGAACATTTTTAAGCGCGAGATTTATGAGCGTTAACTTTGTTGTTATTGATGGATTTTGTTATGGGGCGCTTTCTCATTAGTTTCAATTTACTCTCTATAAGTTCAGGGAATCAGCATTGCTCCTGCAAAGGAGAGTAAACAGAAGCATGACCCAATGAGTCGTTTAAATAGATTGCTTGATTAAACATAGGGCCATAGTAATTTTTGATTCGGGGCTACCAGCCTATGATAGCAATACCATATAAACTGTATAAACTGCATAGGTTGTCGTGACTCTGAGTACTCCTGCCAGATGAACTGTCAAATGGAGGTCTATACCAATTTTTTTTGCTACCATTAAATTTATGCTGCCATTACGTGGTTGTGAAGTTTATGGTCTTTCTCGACAACGTTTTGAATTGATTAAAATTCATGATCGTGATGCGGGAGGCTGCTAGTGAAATTTTGCATTTTGCCCCTATTAAGTCTTTTTCCCTGTCGGTGGAATAATACCCGGATGAAGCTTCTATTTTCCGCGTGAGATATTCGAATATTCAGAGTTTCTAAGCGTGTGTTCTTGTAGGATTAACTTCTTAAGGAAACAATTAGAGTCCAGTCTTTTAATGAAGCCATTGCAAAATTGTGTATAAACTATCCCTCGTTGTTTCAGTGATACTTCACAGAACTTGTGCCTCTTAATTAAAACGTTTATTTGTCATAATAATAAAAATAATGACACAAATCGAATGTTTCTGTTAATCTTATTTATTAGGAGCTAAAAATTATTATTTTTTCCAAAATCATGCACTTGAATTGTGAGAAATTTCTGAGAACCAAGTGTTTTTGCAAATTAGAAAATATTTTCCAATGTTCATGCGCTTAAATAGGACAAAAATTTAACATTGAAAGGATAAATATAAAAAAATATAAGTATTACTCACGAAATTGGTAGCATAGGAAGAGCTGCGAGGAGAAGAATCCACGAAAATCTTGCCATCGCCAAAAATTCCATGAAAATATTTTCTAAAATGTCCTCATGGATTCGTTCTCAGGGCTGTTGTATTAGCTCACTTTTAAAAGTTCAAGTCGCAATGCTAGGCAAACAACTGTTCTACTTAATTTGTGAAGAATGTTTCTGTATCTGCCTTTATCTGTTAATTTATTGATGTTTTTGTTCCATCTGTACGCGCTGAAACGATAGAGAAAACTTATCAATTTTTAAGAAGTTTTATTCGCAAATTTACACTTAAGAGTTTACAATGCTGCTCTCCAGTCGACTGATTATTTAATAGTTGAAGGAATTCCGTACACTTAATTAGCGCTAAAGTATTTCAATAGGATTTTCCTCTAGAAAGTTAATGAGGTGCCAAAAAATCATGCGAGTACTAGAATAATTATGTAGGTTTTCAATTATTTTAATCCTTAATTTAAATAAGCCAATGAGCACTCGAACTCATATTTGCCATCAGTCGCAGTAGTTTCCTCATTGATGGAGAATTATTGCTCACAGAAAGTAAAGTTTGGCTAAATTATTCACACTGAAAAATTCTAATCTCTTTTTACTAAATTCACGTTACCAAAATACGGCTTTAATATATTAATAATTTTTCATGGGAACTTCTTGCACGTTAAGAGAGCATGGTATTTTTACCGACAGTTTGGTCACGTCTCAGCGCTTCGCTGCACACTCAACTTTTTATAAGCGCTGTAAATCATCGCAGCACTTGGATTTCTGGGCCCTCAACACACTGATGTCTGAATGAAAAATTTATCCTCGCATTCATTAAGTTATTTTTAACTGAATGCAGTCGCTCCGTCGCGAGCTATGTCCAAATGACTGATTGATTTTATAAAAAAAAATTGATAGATTCAACGCCCTAAAATTGTTACACTTTTTTACATGAAATACTTGAAATGATTGCAGAGATTTATTTAAATCGTTCCAAATTGTGCTATATCTTGCAAAGCCAAACGGCTTACTCAATTCCAAACTAAAACGGCTCCAATGCATCGAATTGCAAATTGTTTACTAAAGATAATTTCTCGATGACTGTTGAATTTAAAGTTATTGAACTTAAATTCGGTTTTACTGTACGTGTTTGAATTTAGTTCTGGCTCTCTACTTACCAGTTCGGAAGGAATATTTGGTAAGTGTTTTAATTAGGAATTATTTTCAGAAAATTCACAGTCTTTTTAGGTCCTTCGTTTGTTCGTACTCGAAATAAAGCGTTTTACTTAGTTTGTCAAGACCACGTGAAATATTAGTTATGAGCAATCATTTTTAGTTAGTTAGTTATGTGCAACATAACTTATGAGCAACATACCATTAGTTATGAGCAACATACCAGTGTATGTTTGTTTTATAGCAACCGGTTTAAATAAGCAGTAATGAGAAACTAGAAAATTGAAACCCTCCAAAGTAATTAGAATTAACTAAATTCCACAAAAAATTGCATATAATTGCAGTCATAAACTTCAAACCTGTAAAATCGCATAGTCACGTTTAGAGGTGATGAATGTTATAAATTTGGCAATTTTAAATGTTGTAAAATCAGAAATTCTGAACTTTCTCTTAATGGATGTTCGTGTTGCCAAAAATGCTTTTAAATTTCAAAAGAATAAATATAAACTGCATTTGTATTTTGGAAACGATTCCGACATTTTTTTTTATTAGAGTCTTGTTTCAGAAAATAAGCTATTGTATAGATTTTGTACAATTGGTATTCAATAGCTCATGGATTGGCACAAATTGTAACTAGCAGTTAAGTTAGCTCAATATGCTTTTTATATTGGAAGTCAGCCAAGCATTCCGTCGATATTGGTTTATTAACACGAATGTTTGAAAAGTTTCTCCCAGCTGCAATCGACTAATAACGATATAAATTGTTACAGTTGTGTGACTCTGAAGCTACAAGCCGAAGATAAAAATTTTTTCAGTTTCCATGAATGTTGACATAAAGGAAAAAATGCCGCACTATTCGAGTGACCTCCACAAGCGTATAAAAAGAAGTCGTCGTCTGTGCTGGAACATTTTCATTCCCTTGTGATCCCTTGCAAATGAACTGCGGAGTTATAGGATTTTTGCACGTAGGACTGCAATCTTGCGTGACTGAAAAATGACCGGAAAAAGATAAATATTAAGAAGAATTTATTGCAACTAATGAATGACTTGTTTTATTAAATATGGCTGGGGTGGTTGTAATACAGAGTCAAGGTTGGGAGTGGTCAGTCGTGTGATGTTTCGTTATGAACAATAACTGTTCCTTGTAATTGTTCGATTCTTGAACATGTGCTGCCTTCAAGTATTTGTTATACGTAAATACATGTATGATCTCCATATTACGACTATGAACTGGAAATACGCAAATTATCATAAGTCAGTCAAGGCTTTATTTATTGGTTAACCACAAGACTAGAAACGTACAATATAATGCAATGTACAATAAATGCCGATAAATTAAATAATTAAAATACTATAGCTACGTTTAACATATTCATTTTACAAACAACAAACGATTGAAGCGTTCCAGCAGCCTCGAGGTCAATGGTATCTCGATAAAGTCATAGAACTTTACTTGAAGAGCTTACCATAAATATCAGATAACCTTGGTCCCATGAGGGGCCCACTTATTGGCAGAAATTTCAAATAAAGTTAAAGAAGGTCAAGTTAAAAATATGTGGCTTGAGAAACTGGCTCATTTGAAGCACATTTAGCTTGATTTTTAGGGTTGAGAACAACGCAGAAATTCATTATTCCTCAGTGAGCTCTTTTACGCATTTCTGACAATCAATATTATTGAACCGTGCATGTTCCTTAATCCGAAAAAAATTCTTAAGTGATAATTAATGCAGGAATAATAATTTGAACCAGATAGCAGCAGTTATGGAAAAAATGAATGGGAAGATCTTTTGTCGTGCATGTGCGTTCAAACGAACAACCTAATGCGAGAACATGTGCTTTTCAGTAATATGGAGATGTACTGAATAATATTATCGCACTTAATTAGTTCGTAAAGGTCAGTGCAATTAAATTGCTGTTTCTCGTAAGTTATCAATCAGTTCCTTAACATCAACAGAGTTTGACACAGGCGAAGGAAGTTAATAATGTATATGCAAGCCTAGCAGACTAATTCTAGTTATGAATAAATAGCTTGTGGAACAAAATCCTGCTAATTTACTGTTAATCCGGACTTTATTGACTGATACATGCCAAATGATCGTGCGGGCTAAAGCTATATTCCAATACATATTGCAGTTCAAACTGCGTATTGTCTTTATTGCGGGAACGTGTCTCGCATCCTGTTACAGGAACAGACGACCTAGAGTGCAGGCGTAAGTAACTTTGGTCGGGCGTAGGTAAGGTTGCTAAACCTAGCGTTTTTTCTTTGGAAATCGGTGGATCTGTTGGGAGACTAAAGATATTGGGATTGATGGCCAGGTAAGGTGAGATTCGCATAACTAATTCCAAATCAGTTTTAAATTAGTTACCAATCGCACTCTGTAGCTAAATACCATACCATTGTGGACCGTTTCAAGCCCCAGTTAGGAATTACAATTTGATATTGATATGTAACTGTAATTATTGTACATATCACTTCAATATATAGTACGTAAAATTTTATCCCTTATTAGTGACTGAGAGCTGACTGGGACATTAAATTGGTTCATGATAGTTGCAGTCGTACATGTTTATTTGTAGGCATTACATCAATAAATTTACTCCTACGCTGGTAAACATCTCAAAAACACTCAATTTCACAAAGACATTAGTATTTCTATGTTTTCAGCAGATAAACATGAGTATTCTTACTTTAAATAACTCCCCGACCACAAGTTCGAATGTAACTTTGCAGATTCGCCCTTATTTTGCATTTATTACATCCAATATACTTTGCTACAGCTCGTCTTGAGCTTGAGGAAGTTTATCTATAATTTATTATTAAAGCCTTCTCTTTTGGGTATATTATATTTTTTCCTTCTTATGCTTTTCCATCAAAAATTTTACGTAATCGTTTACTTTCATAGCCGGCAATCTGTACAAGCTGAGAGTAAGCTCAATTGAGGCTGGATTAGAAGAAGGGTTCAACAGAGCTTAATTATCTCCACACGAGATCAGTTTTGCAATCCGCAGAAAATTAAACTATGAAAATAATGTGATTGAATGGGGTGTTGTAAGAAAATTTTTTGTAGTTTTTTGTAAAAATTTTATAATTTTCTGATGAAAATTAAACAACAAAAATCTTATGTATATCTAATAATCTTTTAATAATAATTATCATATGATAATATCTTATCACAATAATCAATAGATAATAATATATTATTACGATAATAGCATGTTATTTTAACGAGCTGCCTAATTTCTGTAACGTGTAATCAGTCTTAATGAAAAATATTAATGTGATGTACGTATATTCGGGTACAGGTAATGTCATTCCTGTCATTTATATTCGGAACAGGTTACAATAATCATGTTTTGTACGTCCAGTCTCGTTGTGAGGAGAATCGTATACTTCAAGTAGTGCATTTGATTTGTGCTGAACGTACAATACAACCACGCAATGTAAAGGATAATGGAGGCCTTAAAATCCACAAGAAATGAATGGTAAGCTCTTGGGGAAATATAGAAGAATAGGAAAATTAACATGCTCGACTGTAATTATTCTTTCAAGAACCACTAACTTGGAACTGAGACCTAATGGCAAGCAGTCTTTATAATAAAAATAACATCTTTGAGATCTTATTACTTTTAACTAACAAAAATAATTAGTATTAATTTATTATATTCTTAATTGAGAAATTAGTTTCCAACAGAGCTTCAATAATCTTTAGCACAAAATTATTTCTTAATTAAACTCAAGTATTAAGTTTATATTTCATGGCTTTTCAGCGATCATTTAATGACATTCTGGTCAAATAACTGCCGGTTTCTTTTACTTCGTGTTTTTTGACAAATAGCAATACTATTCCGATACATTTGGTTGTAAGTATTTGTACTTTTTATCTCAGATTACGAACTCCTCCACAGCGGACTGATGATTCATGGATATCGCCAAGTCATTTAATTTATTTGATTATTTATTTATTTTTTATCTTACGAGTGCTCCGCTCAAAAGAAATCCATGAGTAAAGCTTTATTTATTGAACCGAGTTACAGTATAACTTAAGGCCCAGCGATGCATGTAACTTAAACCTTACGAAGTGTCGGAGAGCTTAAATTTTTCAGTTTTTAAACCATAGTAAAACACACGTTGTCAAAATTACAAGGTGAAAAACAGGAATTTTTGGAACTTAGCTAAACTTGCCATGCAAAGGCCGACATTAACGCAATAACGACAGTCAACTATTTTCATACAAGATACGCTAAGCTAAACCGGAAATTGTTGGCGCAACTTGTTCTCTATTTCCCACAGTTCACGCGCGAAAAATATCGCTCAAAATAAGGATGTTATCTACATTACAGTGCAAATATCATGCCTCTTAAAACATCAGGACCATTACGCTGCTTTCCCAAACTCCACAAGTCTCTCAAGGGTTTGTAGAAGCATATAGAAGGAAAAGTTCCTTGTAAATTACTTGGTGTTTCCAGTCGTCGCTTAAGATTTATCTCTGTAACTTATATGATACACTAGAGAAGTTTGCCAGACTCTGAACCTAGGAAATGCAGTCCTTGAAACTTATTAGGATTTGAACGTAAATGTTTGCTGGTTCAAACAGGTTGATGATAAATGTTGAGATTTTTATTGCAGCTTGATGCGTCGTTGCTCTTAATCCAGGCGATAAAGATTAAATTTCACGTCGTAGAAATTTGTCTCGCCTAATGATAACATTTTTAGCGCATTTTCTCATTTATGAAATAAATGCACTATTGTGCTCGCCATGTCCGTCTGTCCGTCCGTCTGTCCGCCCGTCTGTCCGTCTGTCTGTCCGTCTGTCTGTCCGTCCGTGACTTCTTGTTTTCGTCGACGAGAAAATGCGCTCTCTGTCACTCACTGCAGTGAGAAGTGAGTTATATTTTTTAAATTTTATTCCACATGTTCGTGGATGAAAACTAGAACAAACATCTAACTGTTCAGTGCAGCCCTTATTCTTGAATTCCAATAAATAACCATCATTCATTTCAAATTCTTTATATTGAACTATCATATCCAACAGCCAAAAATAGAATAATGCCCAAAAATTGAACCTTTCAGGTTGCAAAGTGTTAAATGTGTTTGGCCAATTTCTGCCCATTTTTCAACAAGTATAAATGAAATTCCCATTATCGTTAATTAGTCGCATTATGCAACGCGATATTTCTGGACTCTGGATGTTGTCATTCACAGCACAAAGAGGAACGTGATAAATGCTAAGGCCGCGTCATGCCTCTCAATGAGCAGGCCTAATGCATCAAAGGCCTAAATAAATTGTGTTGTTCCTGCCACCCCGAAAAATAAATGAAGCCTCATGCCGTGGCTCCACACTCTCCTAATATTTCCCTGTGTCCGGATCCTGCAAGATTTTCGAGCTAGCATTAATGCCACATCCGTGAGGTAGGCAAAGAATAATGATTATTTTTGGTTCGTGAGAGTTTGGGCTTTTGATCGGGCGGGATTTTTTTGAGTGGGGCTGCATATTAAGTTGTTTTTATTTATGCCAATCCAAGCGAGCACATTTGGACTGGGAGGTCCCAGGGACTAGAATATACACATGGAGTAGGTGTATATACTCTGCATTAATAATTTTAGAAATCACGATTCCTGCTTCCGATCATGAGTTCAAGATGATAATGCAATTTTGATGCTATGATATATCCCAATCTACTGATCATTCTAATTATTTTATTCCTCAGATTTTGATAACTGCGAATAAAAATCCTAAAATGAGGCATTATTACTATTTATTATTAGTATTATTATTAATATTGATATTAATAATAATAATAATGATAAAAATATTATTATCATTATTTGCACTATTATTATTATTATTAATATAAGTTCCAGAGGCATATAAATGAAAAATGAGAACGTGTGAGAATATTATTTAGTGTTTATCGCTTTGATCGCGTTTTAACTAAACTTTTACAGCACAAAAAAGTCTTTGTATTTCCAACAATCATGCAAGAACCTGAGAAAGAATTCGGACCAACATATTAGAGGCTGTATTTTTATGCTACAATGGAACATTTTCAGTACAATGAGAGAAAATACCTGAAACATAATAATTAACAAATGTATATGTAATAAAACATTTCAATAAAATTTCTGGTGCATATATAAAGTCAGGTTTATTCTGATTTGTATAGAAAACGCGCGGCCGATGGCGCCTAAGCTAAAAAATACTTTGAGTTATTCTCAATTATATGAGATAGGGAGCGGCAATAAGCTACTACATCAATTTACGCTGTTTTGGATCTGTTTGATAGTGTAAGTAAACTGTCGGTATAGAGTAACATTAAAATAAAGTTTTCGCTTCAATTAATTAAAATTACTCCAATGAATTTGAATTTCAGAAGCTTTTTTTTATACATCAAATGAATATTGTTGAATGCTTTGAATAATTTGGTGATAATAAAAAAGGGTACATAGCCCAGACTGGTTACAATTTACATTCGTATCAAGCTTATTCCTCATATAACATCTAATATTTGCAGAGTTCATGTTACCTAGAGAACATATCCTTGACTTATTCTCATCATAAGCGTGCTCGATAACAAACGAATTAACCCTGAGCTTCAATAGTAAGAATTTTATTACTTAATACATCCGTGCAGCTTGATTTTATTACACGAATAAGTAGCAGTGGCTGTTTATATGAAAATAGCAAATGCTTTTAGGAAAGGTGTAATAAATTGATCGGCATGTATTACAGCTTGCTCCTACCTTAATTCACACAAGAATGGATTAACATCCTGATATAACAGAGACGATAACTGCATTTAAAAGTTCAGGCAGTTTGTACTTTCAAGCATATTTGTTCATAACTTATCCAGTTTGAAATATCAATAATTTATGATATGTTCATAGGTAAGTGTGTATATAATAAATGACTGGTTTCTCGATCATTTCTGCCGTGAAACTATTGCTACAACGCATCTTTAAAATTATTAATTTGCTCGCTTTTCAAACTCACTTCAAGAATACGTACGTATTCATAATAAAATATAATATGAATAAAATACTTTTCTGATCGCTTTCGTATCATTGATTCTTCTTGTATTTCGTAGCGCAAGCACAGCGAGCGTTCGGCTCCCCCTTTAAATCAAGGTGACCGCTTACGGACGACCTCAGCTGCTCGCACAGTCGCGTTACAAATCAAATAACAAATGCCCGCCATATTGCTTCGAAATGATGGGTACAGTCGCGTTACACAAGCAAATAACATATGCCCGCCATATTGCTTAGAAATGATGGGACTGGAAAATTTTGAAATTCCAAACATTGATGACGCTTTTGTACGAAGTTCGGAAGATACGGTTGCTTAAAATCTTATATTTTTCGCAAAGTTTATCTGTACAACTGGATCTTCTTTTCAATTATGTTTTAGAACTTATTTTTTAAAATTCAGAGGCTCGCACAGTCTCGTTACTAACGCATATAAGATATGCCGTCTCTACTGCATAGAAAGTATGAGACTTGAAATTGTGAAATTTTGAAATGCCAAATATTTTGGACACTTCTGTTTGGAATTTTGTAGTGCACCCCAGAGACACCCCTGAACGAATTTTAAAACTTGCAGTTGCCGAATCTTATATACTATTTCATTAAGTTAGTCTGCAGAGTCATTACAACTGGATCTAGATTCGAATTAGGTTTTAAAATTTTGTCTAAATGTAAAGAATTTAAATTCAGCGTAAATGAAATAAAAAATGAAATGATACGAAAGGTAGTCCTTTTCCATAATAGTTATTCAATGAACATTTACAGAAAATTGCTAACGCTGGGATTTTACATATTGTTGTGTGTTGGTTTCACAGTCTCTTCTATAGAAAAATTAATCGAAAATCGCTGAATTCGAACATTCATTCAATCGTACAAAGTTGTGCTTGCTGACGCGACGGAGGAAAGAAAAACATTTTAAATTCAGGCAACCAAACCCGGACCGGGCTACCGGATAATGCGGTTCAAACTGCTTCTAAATTTTTATTTTTTATTTTTAAATCAGGTGGATTTGGTTTATCCCAGTTATTATTTAAATGTTCAAATGGAAAGGCGTAACTTGGCAATTCCAAGAATCTTCGCTTATTATATATGCCCTAATTGACACTAGAAAGCAGTTCTTATGCCAAAATATGCCTTTATCTGTAATCGTGATATATTCTATATGGAATTGTAGATTTTACGAGTTAGCTTACTAGATTCATGGCGAGGTCCATTCCCTTTTGTATCCAAATAATATTTTTGAGAAGTTATAAGTGAGCCAGAAAGTTTGAATGCTACATTTGTATCGTGATTATCATCGTCAAGTAATATTTCAACGTCTGTTCAATTACGCTTAATGCAATCACGCGCTTGAAATGAGGCTTCACGTGGGCAGAAACTTTGGAGCACGAGAAAATGCGGGTAAAAATTTGGGTCAGCATCTGTTAGCGCATTTTCTCATTTATAGAAAAAAGGAGCTATTTTGCTCGTCATGTCCGTCCGTCTGTCTGTCCGTCTGTCCGTGGCCACGTTTTCGTCGACGAGAAAATGCGCTCTCTGTCACTCACTGCAGTGTTCTGAGTTTTTTTTTTTTCATCGATGCTTATATGCTATCGTTGTTAATTAACGTGCTACATATTGTTATACTCAAAAAGCAAACCTAACGAGCAGCGCTAATATAATTTCAACTTCATATCATATTGGAGGGGTAAAACAACTTCGAGCAGCACCGGCTTCCGTTGCTGGTGCTTAGTAATCTGTGAATCTTTTTTCAATATTCTGGGGAAGATCTTCGATGCTTAGTAATAAGGGGAATTTGCCAAAATTCAATTTTGATTCACTGCTTACGAAACTTTGAAAATCAAGCGACTCTCTTCGTTTCCAGTTACTGAAGACTTCGATGCGAGACATGAAATGTTTTTTTTGCCGTTTCCATTGAAATGAAATTAAGCTTTAATAGTCTTCTATTCACTGATATGAATGAAGATTAGTTTCAAATTATTATAAATATATAAAAAATAACTCACAGCAAAGTAAACTTTAGAAGTTGCCCTTCAGCGATAACATTCAATGTAAAATAATTAAGTACCTTAGAGTAGTAGTAGTTGATATATTCAAATTTCATTCTAATTATTCATTGTAATTGGATTCGAGATCGAGTAACAGTGGCGGCAATATCATCATTAAATTAATTTTACGGATGGGGTAAAAAATAATAAAATATTCCTGGCGTCGTGTGCCAACAAATTGTGTCCTGGACACTTAGGTTCAGAATCCAGTGATTTTATTTGGCATAGAGTGCTGCGCTGAAGTTTTATGGCGTTAGGAATTGCTTTTTGTAACTTCTACGGAAATTTTTATGGCCCGACCAATGTCTGCCTTTATGTGGTTCTGAAATTTAGTTATATACTATGTATAGTACCAAACACTATTTTCCTATTGACCTGCCCTGGTTACTTTACCCGTTTATCTCTAATATTATTTTTCATTATTTTTATCTGGAAATTGCATAGAAACCTACCGTAAACGTGCCTTGATTCCTGTGAAGTTTTGCAACAAAATTGAAATTTTTTAAATATTCCAAAAAATTGTATCAATAGGAATAATAATTTAATAGTCACATGATGATAAATCTAATTTTTAGTTAAAGTCTTTCCCCGTAACAGGTAACTGTGATTTTCTTGATGACGGAAACGCATTGGCTATTCATTGCTCATCTAAATTTAAGAATAATATAGCTAGAATTGCTATATTAAATACGGATTAACATTCTTGCTCATAATTGATTCTTTTTCCTAGTTGTATCTCAGTTGCTTCATGTTCGAGAGCTACCAAATTCTTAAAAAAAAAAAATTGTTCACTGAAAAATTAACAATGCCTCCTGAATCACGAACTGCGTTACGCCTTCATATTATGACAGTCCCCATATAATTTTGCGCTGAATGGCGAAAAATTTCGCAGTGTCACTAAGACAGAGAATGCGGCGAGCTTTTCGACATTTTTGCGGCGGTTGTCCCGTCATGCATCATCCATCGTCTAAAAAACCTCTTTTATTAATAGTCTTAAAGTAAAAATTACTGGAGAGCAATAGCCGGCCGAGTATAAATCGCTGATATTCCATTAACTATTTCATAGAAAATAACATCTCAGTTTACTGAGCGACAAGAAAAACCTTCTTTTCCGCGGGGGCGAATAAACTGGCCGCGGTGTAGTGCGGTAAAAGGTTTTTCTGAAAAATATCGAAGCAATCACCAAGCTTGACTGCCGTCCCTTGCATGCACGCTGCGTGCGCAAGATTAGGGGGCGAATGTTTAATGGTTGCTGTCAATCATGAAGGTTTATAGCTGGACTTTATTACGAATTTGAGTTGCTATGTGGGAACCAGTTCGCCAGATTTTGGTAACGAAACTATGCTGCGATAGAGTAATTTTTCACTGAATAATTTTAGAGACGAGAAATATGCTATGGATCTTTGAATTAAAAGCATATGTCACCTAGTAATGCTTCTATCTAAGAAACGTATTAACAACACCGTGTTTGAAATGAACATCAATCATGATGTAAAACATAATTAGTTAACTTTCAGCACGACGTATACGTAATTTTAAAGAGTTTTTCCGCATTTTTTCGGTTCACTTTATAGAAGATCATTATTCTATATCTTCATCATTCTGATTAACAAGAAGAGACACTAACCACAAAATTTACCGACTTTATCTCGTTTAAATAATGCCTAAGATCCAGGAGATTGCACCCCAGTTTCCCCCCGTTGTTCAAACTTACCCTCGGCAACCAAAGACCAGACTTCGAGTGGCAGCGTCTACATCGCTCATTAACCAGTTTTGGGAAGAAAATAAGATCAAAAGAAATCTGAAAACTCGATGCCAACCAATATAACACTCTTACTGTAACGAAAAATGGAGTTCTAGGTGTTTTACACTCGCATTTATATTTAGAAATCTTTGACTTGTGATTTGGTGATGATTCAGTTATATGAGTAGGTGGTTAGTAAGTTCCACGAACGAGCTCATTTCAGTCCCTCCATCAGCAGGTACTTCAGTAGCCTACTTCACGTATCATGAGTTTACATTCACAGATGGAAATTCCAAGAAAACGAAGTATGAATATTTGGTGCAGTATTATTATTTGTTATTATACTATTATTCAAATATTATGCAGTATATTATTTGTGCAGTATTATTTCACCGTTAAAGCAATCCACTGTATACAAGATTGCCCACAATGGACCACGGCGCAAGTGAGGGACAAGTGAGGAGCGCCGCGTGACACGTCCGCCCGCCACCGAGTGTGCCACATTCATCATTCTCATTTAATCGAGGTTTTAGGAAGAATCTCGATTTATTTATTTAACCAACAAGAGTTCAAATTAAGATGATTTCAGTTTAGGTTCGGAATCCACAAAAACGTGCTTGTAATTATCGCGTCCAGAAGTGAATATTTATGCCTATTCAAACAATAAGAAATATATACATATATTATGCGAGAAGACGTATTGATTAATAATTTACTTTAATCAAGGATTATTTATTTTATTCAACTTGCACATGAAGTGCAAATTTCCCACACTCATTCATGTATAAAATTTTATGAATAACTTGCGAAAAAGCAAAATTTGTGTCTCAAATGTTAATTCAAATTAATGAATCCATATCGGGAAGCAATAATAATGTATTTCAAAAAGCGGAATATTTTGAACAAATCTTGCATTGGCTGATCGTTCTTAAAAAAGATTATCCCGAATTGCTTGGCGACACACATTACATTTAGTTTTAATTCGTCCAAACTTTCACTCACTCAACCAAGAAATTAGCTCCATTATTTATTTAATAAATTATTAAATATTTAATATATTAATCTATATTAAAAAACTTTCATGAAAATTGTATGATGTAATACATATTGAAATTTTTCTGAGTTTTTGACGCTTCTGCATGTTCAATGTTGACGCTGCCGAATTTTTTACGATCAAAATATTGAAAATTAATGGAATAAGTAACCGCTTATTATTACAAGAACATGAGGCTTCACAATTGACTAACTTGTTGGGCAGTGCGTGAGGAATACCATTATTATTATTCCACGAAGAGATTGTCGTGGCGTCTCGTTCACATCGAACTTCGAGGGCACGTTACAAGCGGCTTAAAAAGACCCGAAAGGATAAAAACAGATGACGTCTATGCTAAAACAGAGGACATGTGCCAAGACTGATGACGTCTATGCTAGAACAAACAACATCTATACCCTGTCTCTTATACACATCTAGATGTGTATAAGAGACNAGCTGTGTGAATCAATTATGTGCAACACGTCGGCGGTATATAGCAAGAAGAGGATCGGGCCGAGGACCGACCCTTGTGGCACGCCGCAGGTGACCGTCGATGGTGTAGAAGAGGAGAGCCCGCGACGAACACATTGGAGTCTATTGTTGAGGTAAGACCATTGCTTATTTGTGTACTGTATTAATTTTTAAAACAAGAATTAGCTGACATTTAACAGTAAAAATATGAAATATTCGGTTACAAAATTTCTTGACATGAGAAATGAGACGGCGCTCAAGGAATTACTTACTAAAACACTATTACTAAACTTAAACTTAAACTTACGTACTAAAACACTATTACTTACTTACTAAAACACTATTATTAAACACTTACTAATTATTCCTTTACTATTACTAAAAAAGAAAGGAATAATTGACCTTACAATTTTGGAAAACAGACAATATTCAGTTTATTTTTCTTCATAAATATGCCCATGAATTCGAGTCAGATAAAAATGAGTGAGACATGGAACTGAATACTGCAAAAACATTTCTTGAATGGGTGAAGCAAAATTACATTACATGTGCTTTTTATCTTTCCTTTTTACAGTGCAGGCCAACTTGACTTTTTGCTTTTGCAATTGATGAAAATGAACACGTTCAAATTTATTAATTTATTTATTCAATTTTTCATTTGTGATTATTTTACTCCTGTGCGAGTAATATTGCTGTAAATCAACTAATTTATAATTAGGTATTGCTATCAGCTCTGATTGGAAATAAACTTTTTCTAATGTCCCAAATAAACCCTCAATCGTATTTGTGAATGAAAATTCCGTCGAAAAATGGTGAAGGCTTTAGACTAATGCGTCAAAGACTTCTTCTGAGCCTAGGGTTTCACATTCATAATGTATTAGAAAAATATCCCTTTTGTCCTCTAGCAGAATAAATCTTCATTAGTTTTCTAATTTAACTATTATTTACATTGTGGAAACTTTAAATTTTCTTTAGATGAGCTAAAAAAAGATCGGCGTAAAATTTGTGAGCAAATGAAACTAGATTATGAAGCAAAAACCTAATCTAAAAATATTGTTCAAGTTCACGCTGAATTCGGCAGAAGAAAACTTGGCATCGTTTTCTGCAAAAGGATCCCACAAATTAACAGCTTTAAGAGTCAGGTGGAGCGGTCGCTGAACGCCGCATCGAGCCCACACGGCCTCACGCGGTTAAAATTTCTCGGTCAGGCTCTGCCTTCTAATGTGTGGCTGCACATTCCCCTCCTCCACTCCCCCTCCTCTACATTTTTAATCAGCGAGCGTCATACTACTAATTTTTCTACGAAATTGTACTCTATTATCAAATTGGTTGTTTTCTTACTAATAACCTTCATTATATTATATTATATATACGATCTTCGTATGGTTTAAAATTTTTGTTCGTGATAAAAGTGATAATACATAGTTTACATAATATATCTTACTGTCCTTTAATTGGAAATAATTAGCCAGATCACCATTCCAAATTTCAGACTTGTATCTTATTTAGGAGGAGAATTATTGGTTGCCTTCATTGTTAAGAACCCTCATAGGGATTAACGCGCCTGGCGGCCGCTCCACCGGCCTCTTAATCGGCCAATTTCAAGGATTCACTTGCAAGTTCTAAATCCAAGTTCACGGAATGCTCGGTTTTCTTGGTTGTGTTACAATACGTACATGTATGATATATTTCATCAATAAATATACAAGTGATTATTTCTGCAATCTGCATTCTGTTTTGCTAAGGAGCTGATGTAATTTTAGCTAATGTTTCTTGATTGTTGGCATATATGTTTAAAAAATTTTCTATTTCATAATCCAAAAAAAATTAAATTTATTTAAGAACGTTTTATAGGTTCAATTATACCTAAATATTTGGAGTCTTTTCCATCGACTTTAATTTTATTTAGTCGACATAAGTTCATTGATGTAGGCATAGGTTTGTTGCTGTAGTTATATTAAAATTAAATTAGTATTATTAGTAACTCTCATTATCTTGCGAGCATCAAAATTGTTTAGCTTACAAAATTCTATATTAGTTTACTTCAATATCAGAATTTCCCGTAGTTTTGTTCAAAATCATTTCTCACAGAATTATGAAGAATGTTATTAACTGCAGTGGAGTTTGGGCCTGTTAATTCTTGGTGAAGATTGACTTGCGACTTTTATTTGATGTTTCATCATAGAGTAAAGATCTGTCTCGTGGAATCCAATCAGAGGAAACTAATTGAAGTTTGATCAGAACTTATATCGTCGTCTGCTAATTCCATCAAATCAGTCAGATTTTAACTCGGGGCCCGACAAAGCGACCAGTTCTATTTTTTTTCTCCGACTAACGAGAATGCAGGAGTCGAATTGACAAGTTCTGATAATTATACTACGCACGAGAGATATTTATTTATTATTCATCCACTCTCATTAAATGACATGAGTGGATATAATTTGACCGATTACTGAAATTATTCTTTGCCGACATTTCTCACGTACAATTAATTACTGTAAAGTATGTTGGTCCGTCATGAGGGAAATCAAGCTTGTTGATAAATGTTTATTGAAATATTCTGGATATTTTATGTTCGCAACTAATTTTACTTCTCCGAATTTCAAGGTCGTTGTAAAAGCCCAGGATTTTCCTCCAAGACTTGTGGTTCAGGCGCCTCGTGTTGGCAACAGCTGAACCAAATGTCGTGTCGCACGTTAGTCTCTCCACGATTGGTGAATTCCCTGCTATGTTCTGCCGAACTTGTCACCTCTGTGAACATTCACGAACTTGTCACCTTACCCGAACATTTACTATGAATCACTTGCGTTTGTGTCAAATATTTTAATGGTACGTCTTTATTTAGTCTGTAACGGTGTTTACGACTGTTACACTACAAATAATTGTGCCTTCATCCTTTGCGGCTGCGGTAAGATATTTTGCTATAAATGAATTACAGTGTGCCCATATTATTTCTTAGTCCTAGCCTGGTCACTGATCATAACTTTGTCCAAACCTGCCGAGATTATGTAATATTGATGTTAATATATTAAATATTTTCCGAGACTTAGTTCATTTTCTTATATTATAAGTAGGCTCATTTTTGACCACCAGGTGGGTGGGAATTCCACGTTAATTAGAGTGCCAGCTCCTGTTCGACCGTTGGGAGTTGGTTTGACATTTGCTCTGCATCCACCAGTTACACGGAACGTTAACGGTTGTCATCCACGGCATGTTTTGCCCCTGCCTGCCCTACTGAAGTTTATTTTGTTATTACTCGTCTTCATTCATTGTGTTCATATCGAAGATTATGGGTCACCAAAGAATGTTAATTAGTTTGTTGCTTCATTACAGACTGTGAATTAATTTAGGTTTCTACTTCTCAGAATCTGGATTTAGATCTTTATTTTCATATCATGACTTCATATTCATTAATATACGTGCCTTTTCTTCCTTTTTTCCTACTGCGGAAGATAGCCACTCCTATCGAGGGGAGACAGAGTAAATTATTAACAGCCGCTCAGTAAATTATTAACAATTGCGCTCTTACCCGCAACTTCGCAAACAGGTAATCGATTTTATAGTTATTTCATGTCACGACATAACATGAAATATATCTACAACGGGTGATGCAACAATTCCTAATGCAAGAAAATCATCTCATTCATGAATATATGTGAAACTGTAATTCAACTTCTATAAAATTAAATTAGAGTCATTCAGATTTGATGTAAACTTTTTCGCCAACAAATTTCAGTCTGTATCATCAACCTCACCTCCAAAAATGAAGAAATGGATTGCGATTGCGCGCAACTTGTTTGGTTGAATTTTTCTCAAACTGCACTTACAATCGTGGCCAAATTTTCCGTGAAAAGAGAAATTTGAAGATTACATAAGACCATACTTAAAAAAATAACCAGTATTAGTATATCATATAATGAATATACAGTCAACATGACAACCAACATTGTTGCTAGAAATTCATGTATCATAATTTGATAAAATTGCATAAAGTCGTAACCGACATTGCATGGTATTTGATTATTAAATATGATAATATGAGGAACTTGATAACATGATCAAGAGCACTGGTCGTGTACATTTGTATATGATGATTTATGACAAAAGTAATCGTGGTAACAAATATTTTAGCTGGACATAAGTATATAACATTAGCATATAATTAATTATGTAATGTAAGAAAATATGGTTAACGTGGTAACAACATTGCCGTAGGAAGTAATTATGTGATAATTTAAGCAATGTTTAACGTAAAATTTACACCAAAAGGTGGAAATTATTCTTAATTTATAAGAGAACATCAAATTACATTTTTACTTTGTGGATAAAATCTACTCAATAGAAGCAGTCTTTCAACTGAAAAGCTGTTTCCCAGGCTGAAATTTAATAATTAGTTCCCTAACTCGGGTAAATCCATCACGCAGTAGCGTCCAGCTCTCGATCCTGTTTATACTTTTAAGGCATTGCCTCTATTTTTTCTTGCCCTGACTCTAAGAATTCCTACTATCAGAATAACGAAAAAGTTCGTAAATATGTCAAATTGTGGGAAATTTCCCACCGTTAATCATACTTATATTCTTTAAACTGAATTTAGTAATAATTTATGTTTGGGTAATATTAAAATTAGTCTAGGGTAAGTTTAATGTTAGGGTAATTTAGGTCAGACCCATGTTTCCGCTAATAGTAAGCACTGATACACCACCGTAGCCACATGCAATTTCATAATCTCCAGCCTGCCTGTCGGCCGCCGCTACTTCACTTGCATTCTCAACCATTAATCTTAAATTCTTCCTTGTTCTGTAATGTATATCTATTCCTTGGTTTGTGTGCCAGAGTTTCTTTAGTTTCGTTTAGTAGCTAACTGCTTTGCTTTATTTGCAACTGGATGCTTCAGTTTCAATTAATTATATTAATGGTGATCTTAATCACGTTCAACTATAAAAATTCAATTTACTTAAAGTTCAAGATGGCGGCACTGAAAATAGCTGTGTTGTCAACAGCGTAAGTCGTCACTTGTTCATTAATCTTCTTTCAAATCAAACTCTTCAACTATTCTATACTATTTCCTAACTGAAGCATCCTCCTTAATCTGATTTCACCTATTTTCATTGAATTGTCTCTTCAAAAAGTGTATTACCACACTGAGTCCACAATTAACTCAGGCGTGTTAACATTCAATTTTACTATTTGTTTCAAAATCTCACATGATACTTTGAAATTTAGAAACAGTTACTTGTTCAATCGCCTGTATTCAGCCTGCACCCTTATTTTTATTTTCAGTATCACTCCATCTGTTCAAGACAAGCTGCAACCCTTTGGTGCCGATGACGATAGCATGCCGCATTTTCTGATGTCCTTGATTCAATGCCGAGACCATTGCCGACTCCATCAAGTCTACCAACAATTGTTTGATCAACATTCATCT
>NW_025942463.1:0-358 GCF_000764305.2 Hyalella azteca
AAAGTTAAAAGTTGAAAATCTGGGACCGCAAAACACGAGCGTCCGCTCTCGACCACGGTTGAAACTTGACTTCCGACCACGGTTGAAACTTGACTCCCAGTGTTGCTACGATACAAAACAAGAGGATGCTATTGGTCCCGACTTCCGATGTTTGATCGTAACCTGACAGGAGTGATTGTTGAATAAAATGTAAACTCTCCTAGTTAACCTGCGTACTAGTATGAGGCTCGGGCGTGGTGACATGACCATTTCTTCTGGCAAATCCTTTTTTGGGAGTCTGGTTCCTTAATTTCTGTCTTCAGTGAACCTGGAGTTTCAGTTTTTATAGAAAGTGACTCGTTGCAACGATTAGCTTCAT
>NW_025942464.1:0-302 GCF_000764305.2 Hyalella azteca
AGGGCGGTGCCACACTTTACGGGTGGGTGAGGCTAGCCCTCTAAACTTTGCCACCAGGACAGTTATGATTGGTAATGCAACCCATACAACGTATGAGTGGGTCTGGCTGCCAGCCCACGTCATGGTTGGCTGAGTTTTGGATTCCTGTGTACAGTTTCTTGGTTAGACGACCCCGTGTGACACTTCACACTTGAGTGTGGATGTGTTGTTGTGGTTCCCCGGTCTCATTTAATAAGAGACCCCCCTCGCGCAGGTACGACACCACCGACAGGGGGTCGCTCCAGAGCTGTAGGGTCGAGGTT
>NW_025942465.1:0-976 GCF_000764305.2 Hyalella azteca
TCGATTGCAATAAAGTTGTAATTCAATTATGTTGCTGTGTGCAAGTTCGTGAAGCGAGCCGCGTTAAGAGACTGCATCTGCAGTACTCTGATTGCGACAGTTCAAATTGGATCTGGATCTTCTGCAGAAAAAGAGTTATTTTTATGATTTCTCAAATAAATAACGAGATTGCTATTTTCAACGAAATTTACTTTTTTTATTGCGCATGTTAAACTTAATGGAACAATTGAACAAACATGTTCATTACGTTTTTAGGGTTGAGAGTTCTGCAATTGGCATTTTTTCGGTAATAAGTTCTGATACAATTTTTTATTGTCCTAAAATTATGTGTTCTCAGTTTCCGTTCAGAAAAAGCAAACGCTTGAAAGTCTCAGTTTTAATTTCCGAGTGAGCTGATTTATTATGGTAATTGGCAAAAATATCTATATTTTATAGTTCCTCTACAGTCTTTGTGATGAATTAATTCATTCACGGAAACGCGTTTACAAAAAATAAATAAATAAAATGAGTAACAATAAATAAAAAATAAAGAGATAGGAATAAAGTATTATATTATTCCAGCAGCAGGGTTTTTAGCGCATTTTCTCATTTATGTCAAAAATACACTATTATGCGCGCCATGTCCGTCCGTCCGTCTGTCTGTCCGTCTGTCCGTCCGTCTGTCCGTGACCTCACGTTTTCGTCGACGAGAAAATGCGCTCTCTCTCACTCACTGCAGTGAGTACTGAGTTTTATTTTTTTATTCTAGGAATCGCATTTCCGCCATCGTGCACACTCGAAAACCTGCGCACGCATTTTCCGACATATTAGTCGACCGAAACCGCGAACAATAACATTGTTCAGAAGATTTCAATACAATTTCGCTTGAAAGATCAATTCCGTTTAGTGGAACCAAACTGTGTAGAATTTGCGGAAATTGGTTTCAAAGAATGATGAAAAACGTGCTTGTCTTTTCGTCTGAATGTTTAGCGACTTA
>NW_025942466.1:0-2323 GCF_000764305.2 Hyalella azteca
CGAACTCGTTAATAGTTTTGAATTCATACACTTTATCAGTTCGAAGAGCAACATTACTCTCATAACTGCAACATTTAACTTCACACCACAAGATGTGTGTTACTAGAATCGAAAATAATACCAGCATGTTCGTAAAATTACTCTGGCTACAATCAAGAGGATTAACTTATTTTCGGGAATTAGGAGTGGGAAACCGAACTAGTGAAGCAAATCACTTGGCGAGTCACAGTTGGCAATAGCTAGCAGAGCCTGTATTGCTGGGTCTGAACACGGTCAAGATCAGATAGACTGTGGACGTTCAGTTCACAGTCTCAATTAACGTCGGCGCATCAATGTTAGAAGCGTCCGTTATTTCTGAAGATTCCCTGAACTAATAGACCTAGATTTCGTGCAATATAAGTTTATTTACTGAACTGGAAATTCCTCAGAAATTTCAATGACGAGGTGATTTACTTTGGCTGTACGAGAAAATCTTTCAAGCCAAGTTCGTTTTTATATATAATTAGCGCCTAAGCCGAGGTTGTACGAATTGAAAATAATTGCACGTTGAGAATCCCTTATTCTTAATAAATAATATTTTAATAGCGGTATCAGCGTTTACTAGACCGTTGGATGTCACCGCTTCTTAACATCGCAGAACATTCAAATCTTATTGCGGTCTCAAACACGCAACTCACAGCTCCAATTTTGTGTTGCTTAACCGTCCGGCTTCCTCGCCGATTCTGACCATAAACTGGCACACATGGAAGCTATTATCCCTATTATATTATTTATATTGATAAGCTAATATATTATCACTGAACCCGAACATCTCTGCTGCAATGCTACTACTCTGAACTGTAACCACTGTAATCCCATCATCCGAAACAGTTTATCATTAAAATCAAAAGTTCTGTATTAAAACGAAGGACTGTTAAATCATACATTAAGACCAGAACACCCATTCAAGTCCTGTTTGGATAATTCGAGGAAACTTGATTCTTTAGTTTTGAATTTAGTTTACTCCAACATAAGAAGCTATCCCATTTTAATTTCAAATCTATCACTCCCAGCCCTTTCTCTATATCACAGGATTCAACATTCACCCGATGCACGGCATCGTAAGGGGTTATATTGTCAAACATGTATCTCATCCAGCACGTCTTTGGTCCAACATTTCTTTGATGTGTTTTCCCTCACCTAAATGCATTCAATTTTAGTTTTGTTTTAATTCAAGTGTTAACTGTTCTAACCTTGTTTACCTTCTAGATAATACAATTTTACGTTTGAAAAATCATAGGAAAAGATTCATGACAAAAAAGTGCAATGCTCGACAAAACACAATAAATTAGATAAATTTTAAGTTGGATCTCTCGCCATTCTAATAGTTCCCGCTTGAACTTGCAGATTGAATAAATTGATTCGTGATAAATTATATTATTAAATAGATAAATCTAATTTATTGACCTACCTGCGGTTGAGGTTTCACCTGAGCCAAAACCAATCGTATTGCCTCAATTTCTTTTTTGGAAATACTAGTAAATTAAAACTGGCTTCCCACGCTAATTCCAAGCTCTTGCCTTTATGTAAAATAACTGTGGGTCAACGTCAGGATAACATTTGCTGATCCATTTTATGAAAATGCGTCATGTCGTGCACGTGTTCGAAGGCAGCCAAATGTGCGTCATGTAGGTGCAAGCGTTAATTGAAGGCAGCCAAGTGTGACGCAAATAACTCGTTTGATGAAATACGAACGTTTTTAGCGCATTTTCTCATTTATGGAAAAAATGCACTATTGTTTTATTACGGAACCTACCGGCGGAGATTGATGGAAAAAGTAGTCGTCAAATTACCTGACGATCTCAAACCCCTGCGAGGTTTCTAGAATTATATTTTCTTAAAATTAAGAACAAAAATTCTTTAACGGCAAGTAATGGAGCTTAGAAGACTAGAATGGTTGAAATTAATTCCTAGAAGAGTGGGGATCAACCTATTTTTGCCGCGACAGGTGGCGAGGCTTCGTCACGATCATCAATTTTCATGAGTTTTTGGTCGACAACGCGGCTTGAAAAAGATTAAAATATCAATAAATTCTTCCTAACTATAGGGTTTGGACAGAAGTTAAATAATAGTTGAAACTTTGAAGAAGTTTCCAGTAGCCCTCCAAGTGATCACTGGCAGAGAACATGGGTGAACGATGGAGGTTTGTAGTCATTTAATTTTACTGAAGGCGTCTTTAAAAAAATGTGGCCGTGAAAAAATTAATTGGACTCTTTATTTTCGTGAATGTAGAACGGGAGGATGTCACTAATTCAATGGAGAAAATCTTACCGTGAAATTCAGG
>NW_025942467.1:0-930 GCF_000764305.2 Hyalella azteca
AAATTGACAAAATAATTTTGTCAGCTACAAATCTTTTAAATGATATTTGACACACTTCCACCTGTCCAATTGATCTGAAATTTTGCATACTTGTGCAAAGTCGGAGGCAATGCATGAATCAATTGGCAGAATAAATAATTTTGAAAAAAATGATAAATTAAAAAATTTTGAAAAATTAATTTTTGTAATTTTCGAAAATAAAATGAGAAATTCATTCTACATCTTTAACATTGGAGATACTGGATTCTTTAGAAGTGTTGTCTTTAAAATGTAATTTTTAAACATATATTATTTCATTTTGATCTAAATTTTTCATATTTTGCAAGGTTATTTCCAGGTTTGAAATTTTGATTAAACATGCATTATGCTCATTTTTGTTTTCTCTTGTTGTCAACACTTGCTCTTGGTAGCATTTAATCTTATATTTGTCTGAGTATGTGTGTGTTGTGTGTTTGAAGCATAGCGCCTGAAATACATAAGGACTGTTTGATTGCAACTCCTCAATAATTATTTATACGGCAGTGACATGAAATTTCTAGGAGCTGGAAATTTATTCTCAATGAAGCACTTATTTATTTATTTATTTATTTATTCTCAATTTATTCTCAATTCTCAAGTTCTGGCATTGCACAACGGGGTGGAATGGTTTGGACCTATAGTTGAAATTTTATTTTCAAATTTTTATACATAATAAATTTTAAAAAGGCATGCATAAATATAATTTTAAAACACATAATGGTTTCTTTAATTTTTTGATTGAGAATGAAAAGGTTCCTTGTTCTATTTAGAGTATAGTTTGAACAGGTCTTTCTTTAATTAGCATAGGTACATCAATTTTTTACTATAATGGGATTTTTTGGATAACAAAATTTGAAATTACACTAATAATAAATTCTGGGTATTATTGCTACTACTATGGTACTATTATAG
>NW_025942468.1:0-2266 GCF_000764305.2 Hyalella azteca
TACAAGTTTACCCGCATGTTTTTTTCTCGCGCATCTTGTCATGTAAAAAATTTTGAAATTAGTTCATAATCTTGTAACTTGGAATTTTCATAATTTTCGTCCAATTTGGACTTGCGATACGTACTAGTTAACCCTGTGCCCCCACCCCCCACCCCCCCCCAAATGGTGGTGTCTCTAACCCCCTCGTGGCACGTCTCAATGGACGTGTTCTGTCTCGCACACGCGTCAGAGCGACCACCAATTGCACCTTTGTCAGCGTCAACGGTAAGCAAAACTGTTATCGGAATGTAATCATAAATGATAGAAAGTATTAAAATTCAGATTATCTGATTATTTTCCATTATTTGTATAGCATATAAAGTTTCATGTATTCTTAATAATTACCCGCTAAGAAAAAGCACGTTGTAGAAGTCGTGCTCCGTAAGCCTTCGTTCTCGTTTGATGTTCATTATGTTGGTTCCAATAAAGCCTGTTCCGTGCCGACGTGTTCTTTCTACCCTTCACGCACGTAACTTCATACATTACAATTTGTACTATTTCTATAATTAATTGTATTACTTTATATTTATAGCACCATGTTCTTGATATGAGTTATGACGATCTCAAAAATCTAAAAACGAACTTACAGACGCCGGGTGCTGGTTGTGATCGTTCCGACTTGATCCCTCCTACCACGTGATCTTCACCTCAACCATACCGCGGTCGCCAGGGATGGTGTATCCTGGCTACGGCAGCCCCAGCATGCTGGTCAGAGGAGGCTTGAGAGTAAAAGTTTATTAACCTTTGTTCACGGCAATTCGAGTTAAGGCTAACAAAAATTAAATATTAGAACAAGGCAAAATATGAGTAAGTTGAGGAATAATTGATCAAATAATTTTTTATCACTATGCAATGCAGGTGCTTCTCAGCGCAAAATAAAAGTATATTTGGTTGATTCATAATGTACTATCATGTTGTGTTGTACTGAAATAATGTTGGATGCAAAATTATGGAAGTATCAGATTATTCCGTTGGTAATTTCTTGATTTTATTACAGCCATGGAAAATGTAAAGTGTTTAATAAAATCGAAAAATAACCTTCCGATCGGTTACAGTCCAAGTTCAAACTCTGCATTTTAAACGGTCGAATTTACATGTAAAGGCGTGAATACTGTAGAAACATTTATGAAATGCCAAGGTACAGTGCAGTTATATAGTTCATGCAAAATTCAGAGTCAGTTCACGTACAGTGTATAGGCGCAGTACAGACACTTATTTTGTTGTAGTACAGTCTTTGTGCAGGGTAATGTCGACACTTGAATAGAAAAAGTTACCGTGCAAATCAGTACAGATACTGGGCAGGACCAGAAATAGTGATAGGTCAAGGTTTATGTCAGGGTTTATTTTAATTATTATTAAGATTCCTCATATTTCTGTTTACAAAGTAAGAAAACGCAATTATTAGGATTGCATAGTGAATATTACTGTATAAAGGATTTTTTCTTACTATCTTTTTACATTAGTTTTAATTATAATTATATCAGTTTTTAATACTTATTGCAAATTTCCTCTATAAGTTTAATGGTAACAATATTGATAGCCTCACTAGGATATCTCAAAGATAAAAGATACACACAGAGGTTTTCTTTGCATCTCTAAGATAAAAGATACAGACGGAGGGTTTCTTTACATCTGTAAGATAAAAGATGCAGACAGAGGTTTTCTTTATATCACTAATATAAAAGATACAGACAGAGGTTTTCTTTTTATCTCTAAGATAAAAGATACAGACAGAGGTTTTCTTTATATCTCTAAGATAAAAGATACAGACAGAGGTTATCTTTGCATCTCTAAGATTAAAGATACAGATAGAGGTTTTCTTTACATCTGTAAGATGAAAGATACAGACAGAGGTTTTCTTTATATCTCTAAGATAAAATATACAGACAGAGGTTTTATTTATATCTCTAAGATAAGATACAGACAGAGGTTTTGTTTGTATCTCTAAGATAATAAAAAAACAGAAGTTTTCTTTGTATCTCTACGATAAAAGATACAGATAGAGGTTTTCTTTGTATCTCTAAGATAAAAGATACAGACATAGGTTTTCTTTGTATCTCTAGATAAAAGATACAGACAGAGGTTTTCTTTGTAGCTCTGAGATAAAAGATACAGACAGAGGTTTTCTTTGCATCTCTAAGATAAAAGATACAGACAGAGTTTTTCTTTGTATCTCTAAGATAAAAGATACAGACAGAGTTTTTCTTTGTATCTCTAAGATAAAAGA
>NW_025942469.1:0-644 GCF_000764305.2 Hyalella azteca
TGGCCATCTAGCGGGAAAATATTGAGATCCAAAGAGAGACAATGCACGCTACCCAGTGAGATCATTGAAAAATGTGTCAAATTTGACAGTTGACCCCATAGTGACAAACCAGAGATTTTTTTAGAATCAGTTCATTTCTAATTTCCTGATTTTAAACAATTTCTCGAGTGTGATTATAGTTATACTGGTATCCATGATACTTTACTGGACTATTTATAGGACTCAAAGATGAACTTGAGGGAGAGTCTAAATTGACCCTGCTCTACCAAATAGTGAATAGTAACTGTATAGGAACTCACTGGTTAGTGTCCCCAGGTGAGTGGTTAGTGTCCCCAGGTGAGTGGTTAGTGTCCCCAGGCATGGTGGTTTTTTAGCAAATCCTTGGGCATTTTGCCCCAGCACTCCAGCAGGCACTCCGCAGGCACTGTGGCGCTCCGAAGCAGAAAAAAACCTAGATCTAGGTTTTTTGCTTCCCACTAGGTTTCTAGGTTTTTCATTAACAAACTGATCCTAATCTAATTTTTTTCAGAACGGTGCACTGAAAGCAGAAATCAGTCAACAGTTATAGCCAAGAAAGGGAGAACTGCTACGAGACTTTCGCGATGGAGCCATTTACAGGAGATATGAAAGTAGATTACTGGATG
>NW_025942469.1:740-86960 GCF_000764305.2 Hyalella azteca
GCTGTCAAGGAGTACTCTTCTAATGGCCGTTCCATAATCAGCATAATTGCTCTTATTTCTTTGAGGAAAACGAACGCCCACTAACGGTGACTGCAGCTCCTGTCTCTTATACACATCTGTAATTTAACGATGCCTGGAAGTCATATTCGATCCGCGGCCTGGTGGTGCACGGCAGGTGGTGGTCAAGGCCGGAAGAGGACAAAGCCGAGTGGTGCACGGCAGATTGGTGTAGGTCCGGAGAGATCCAAGGCGTTCGATTCAGGGCTTATTGGTGCACAAAATTGGTGGTGCATGGCTGCGCTCCCCCACCACTGCACTGGATGTAATGGACCATCATGATTCCTGCCTTCCGAAACATAGCCTTCAACACTTCAAGCCGTCCGTATCTAGGCCGTGGGTCGAACCAGCCCTCGATCGAACGACAATAAATTTTGGAACAGAACTATGCTATCTGAAGCCTAACCTGAGATGTGGTGAACGTAAAACTACGTAATTTAACGATGCCTGGACGTCATATTTGATCCGCGGCCTGGTGGTGCACGGCAGGTGGTTGTCAAGGCCGGAAGAGGACAAAGCCGAGTGGTGCACGGCTGATTGGTGTAGGTCCGGAGAGATCCAAGGCATTCGATTCAGGACTTATTGGTGCACAAAATTGGTGGTGCACGGCTGTGCTCCCGCAAGTTACTTCACCTTCGCTCTGTGCCTAACTCTGTGCAATTTTCCAAATACATGCTGGACAAATAGTTAGATAGTATTTAATTTCGTTAGTATAGATAGGAGTGGTGAGTAAAAGTTTTAACTCCTTGTCTCAACTTCTCAAGGGTGCCGAATGCCGATGCGCCGCCGGGAGCGGGGAGTGCAGCCGTGTCCCATCAATTTTGTGCAACAATAAGCCCTGAATCGAACGCCTTGGATCTCTCCGGATATCCACCAATCAGCCATGAACCGCTTGGCTTTGTCTTCCTCCGGCCTCGCATAGAACCTGCCGTGCACCACCATGCCGCGGATCGAATCTGACTTCCGGGCATCGTTGAATTACATAATTTTACGTTCACCGCATCCGAGGTTAGGTTTCAGATAGCATAGTTCTGTTCCAAAATTTATCGTCCTTCGACAAGTGGCCATTCGACCGAGTTCTGGTTCGACCCACGGCTAGATACGGACGGCTTGAAGTGTTGAAGGCTACGTTCCGGAAGGCAGAAATCATGATGGTCCATTACATCCATGGCAGTGGTGGTCTTCGCTCTTCGGCAGGCGACCCTCGGGAGCGGCCTAAAGGAGGCAGTGCGTCGATCTTGATGTCTAATTCAGACGTGGGCGCCGGCTCTTCTGCTGAGACTATTTCAGCTATAAACAACTTCGGGAGCGCAGCCGTGCACCACCAATTTTGTGCACCAATAAGCCCTGAATTGAACGCCTTGGATCTCTCCAGATATCCACCAATCAGCCGTGAACCACTTGGCTTTGTCTTCCTCCAGCCTCGCATAGAACCTGCCGTGCACCACCATGCTGCGGATTGAATCTGACTTCCGGGCATCGTTGAATTACATAATTTTACGTTCACCGCATCTGAGGTTAGGTTTCAGTTAGCATAGTTCTGTTCCAAAATTTATTGTCCTTTGACAAGTGGCCGTTCGACCGAGTTCTGGTTCGACCCGCGGCCTAGATACGGATGGCTTGAAGTGTTGGAGGCTATGTTCCGGAAGGCAGGAATCATGATGGTCCATTACATCCAGGGCAGTGGTGGTCTTCGCTCTTTGGCAGGCGACCCTCGGGAGCGGCCTAAAGGAGGCAGTGCGTCGATCTTGATGTCTAATTCAGACGTGGGCGCCGGCTCTTCTGCTGCAGTTCTACTATAACGGCTTCTGCATCCGCGACATCAACAGTGCCGAGAACTCCTCACAAGCAACCAAGGCGATCTCAGGCTGACTCATATGATATGACTAATGACTAGTCCATCATTGCCAGTTACTGACGATGCAAAAGTGATGAAGCAGTTGTTTGTTGCTGTTGTGCGCCCACACCCAGAGTTTGGAAACGTCGTGTGGTCCCCAAAATTTGAAAAGGACAAAAATTTAATAGCCTAGTGTTCAAAGAAGCGCAACAAGGATAGTTCCGGGCTTGAAAGGCAAGTCCTATGAGGAAAGGTTAAAGATTATGAAGCTTCCAAGCCTCAGTCATAGTGCCAGATACTAGATAGTGCCTAGTGGCAAGGCAGAGAGTTTTTTTAGACTCAACCTAGCTCAAGTTCATTTTTGAGTTCTATAAGTAGACCAGTAATTTAAAGTATTGTGGATACCAGCATTATCATACATAAGAAATTGATTAAATCTTGAGGAAATTAAAAATGAACTGATTCTAAAAATTACTGGTTTGTCACTATGGCCTCAGTTATTGATGTCTGTATGAGGACCTCATTGAACTTTGAAGCTTACAAGTATACCCATGGTTTATACAAGTTACAAGGTCCCAGAAGGATTACTAGAATTTCAAACAAGAAGTCAAGAACCAACACCAGGCCCCAGGGGCCACAGCTATAAACTAAAAAAACTGCATTGGAACACATCCATGATCCATGCAACAACATTTCTTCTCGCCTACGAGTCACCGACATCAGCAACATGTGGAACAGCCTCCCTGAGGCTGATGCTGATAGCATCATTGATGCTCCAATTATGAACACCTTCAAAAACAGACTAGACAAAGCTATGCAGGAGCATATGTTCAGTCTTAAAATATCTAGCAAATTACGGAATACGGACCAGGCAATAAGTCCAGCAGCTATTTCAATCAATCATCAGTTATGGAAAGATCAGGTTCCAAACTCTACCAAAGACTGGAATGCTGGATCCCTTGTGAATCAAGTCAGGAAATGTTCAAGAATCGGCAACAGGCCATGGGCCTATTTCTTCAATGCCAACAGACTTCTATGACATGTCTCTGACTCTGACAACTTGACAAGAAACTTGAACTACATCATGGAAACCAACTCACCAATATTAACTGACCATCTGGCTTTGCCTGAGCAGCCTGACTCTTGACTTCAACTTGAAGGATCACTACTCACAAGGATGCATTGGAGCTGGAGGCTATTTCTGATAAGGTAGGCTAGGTGGTTTCCTCTTAAGTAATTTTGATGGCTTTACATGTTTAAATGTCTTTAGTCAGCTCCCAATTGACTTGTAAGTCATATGTAATGTATCTAATATGCTGAAGCCAAGGGTGAGAGCCTGCTGAGTGCTGACTCCTGCTCAGAGTCAGAGAACTGCAGGTGAACTGAGAGGCTCAGAGAACTGCGCCTCTCCTTTGGCAATCTCTAAGCTGCAAACCTTTCAGAACTTTGCTCTTTGCATAGCCACATGATCTCTTCTAGTGGCCTCCACTTTCCACCTGCACAGCAAAGCCAAGGTCTTATCAAATTACCCAAGCGTGGAAAACATCCACCTTTAGCCTTTAGGGCTGTGACTAGAACTTTCCTGCCATTTCCAAAACCGCGACATTTCCACCTGATGAATTACCTCCTAACTAATTGCTAACAAAAGTGCACGATCAGGCCGTGAGATTCCAATTGTATTAAAAATTTGTCACAATGGAGCTGCGAGATTTCAGAAACAAGCAGAAAAATTCCAATCCTGAAGTTACCTGTGGGCCGTGGCCAAACAACTCTCTCTGCTCTGCTATGCTCACCTCACAGTACTTGCCACTTGCCAGCAAGCACCCTATGACCACATCATCCCAGCTACCCTATTGTCACCCAGACATAGGGGCCTCACCCACATTCCCATGAAGCACATGCTTCAGACTCGCTTCTTCCATTTGGCCTCTCACCCGCTGGAGGAAGGATCCCTCCCCCCTGACTCCTACTCCACTTCCCTCAGCACCCTGCACAGCTCTGCTGTCTCCTCCTACCTGGCTTCAGCAGCTCCTAACAAGGTGTTGCTGACCCCTGCCCCTCCCCTCTGTCTCATACAGCAAGCTATCCCTCCACAAATGCCAATCAACACATGCTATTGAATTGGTGGCATGTGCTGCACCATCCCAGGCTGGACCATCTGGCCCATGCTCATTGTCTGTGTAGAATGTTAGATAGATCCAAACTTGAGTTGAGTTGCTGGACTAACAGAATAGCCTTTAAGGCTTCAAAACTTAACCTGGTCTTTTTCTACAGGGTCAATAAACAAGTCTTCATAAAGTGGATCTGAAAAAGAATAAAATTATTTATCTTGTACCAACACATTTATTTTCATCAGGCTCTGAATATCAAGTATCAACCTAGTTCCATATTATTTACTAGTAATCATGCCACTGCCCCCTGCATTGGCAGCTAAGCTTGCAAAAAGAGGCATCATTAGAAATGCCACGCTGCCTACATCTAAGAAAGATGCCCAAAACAATGATGGAACTGAGGCTCAACTAGGTAAGGACTTGATTTCATATTTATTTCTCTGGTTTGTTAGGATTGAGAGCTTGATCTTGGCATAACTATGTTTTACTTACATGTTTTTTGTTACATTCCATACTCTCAAGGCTTGGAGAATAATCCCATGAGGCAAAGTGTAGCAATTGTGTTATCAAGATCTCATCAAAATAATGTAGTCTGAACCACTTGTAGAAAATACTTAAATCAAAATTTTCATGGTAAGAAGTTATTAAAAAAATACAGTCAAAACCATCCATTTCTACCCCATTTGAAGATACCATTGGCTATTGTAAGATTGACCCTTGCATATGACATTGTACCAAAGTTAGAGAAAGCTTTGTTTTACTGTGGTGTGATTAGGAAGATAGTAAAAATGTTGAACATTATGCCACCATTTTTAGTTTTGCAATATTTTGATTAGTTTAGCTGCTACAACATTCCTACAAAATGTGGGACAGCTGTCCCGATTTACTCTGTTTGACGGTATGTGACGAGTTACCAATCTAGTTCATGCATCACTGGATTGTTTGCACCACTGGCATGATTAAAACTCATCACATAATCCCACTACAGCGCAACAATGCTTTCTCTAATTTTGGGCCAATTTTACACTCAAGGACCACTTTTACCCTGCTGATATTACTGTTGCAGTGACTACCAAATCACAATTCAACCTTATGAGGGAATTATTTCTATCTGACAGGTGGAGGCCAAACTGAAGAAATCATTGCTGAGAGTTATGACGATGGCACCGCCCAGCATACCAACAGTGAAATGCTGCACACAACTGCTATGCTGGCTCCTCCAAATGAGCAAGTTATTCCTCCTTACATGGTTGGTTTAGGGTCTTTAATGATTTTATTAATGAGGCCCTTGATTCATTCGTTGTGTGTGTGTTTCAATATCTAACAGTCAATAAGTATTTTATGCATTTTACCACATAGTATCTTTTACTCAAAGGCAGGCAAGAATATTGAACTTGTATTTTGTATTTCTCTTACCTCATGAACTTTTTTTACCTTTTATTTTTTAAAATACCTCCATGGTCCTAAATTTCATTTAAAAATATGTTCTTAAATGCGTCTTGAATTTGCTACTACAGCAAAGCAATACCTTTTTTGAGCAAAATAATTTGTTCCAGTGCTTGACTATTAGGAGTGGGTGTCCAATTAACTTCGGGTCAGTGTGATGAACTGTTGTCACTAACAAACCACTTGTACAATACTTTGGATGCATCTGGAACAAAATGCGTTTTCACTTACTCAAAAGTGACAATGCATATATTTGTTGCTGCTTATCCACAAAGTTTAGTCTTTTAGCATTTAATTCAGTATTAATTGCATTTTATACATATTTTTTCTATTACAGGGCTATAGTCTTTGCCCAAACAAGTGGAATGTATACCACGACTGTACTCCAGGCTGTGTGGAGATATGGGGTAGAACACCTAAACCATTGGATCCTGAGTATGAGAGGTCAGTTCATAGAATTTATTGATTAAAAAAGAAATTTTTAGTTTTGTTCTCTTGTGTGTCATTCCATTCTTTAGGTATTTCCTTCCATTGCAGTGTTCAATTGAATAATTTTAATGAAGTAACAAATAATGAAAGCACGTGAAACTGCTCAAGAAGGAGAGAATGAGTGGTCAGTCATGGACTTCAATAATTAACATGGAAATTTGTACTTTGGATCACTTGCATGTCTTTTCATCATGCTTTTGGGCCTTTGCTGTCATTGCAGTGCTTGATACAAAAATTTATATAAAGCATCAATAATATTTCAGGAAGCGCCTGAAAATGGTGAACAAGTATCCCTTGCCTGCCAACTGGATGGAGGTGTTTGACCCTGGCATGTAAGTTTCTAATGTCTACTTAACCCTTAAACTTTTAAAAATTAGTTAGCAGCTCAAACAGCTACCTATATACTGATCTTTTTCTAAATGTATATTCCTACTACTATAACTACCACAGTGAGTTTGCTTTATGGCTCCCATGTGCTAGCAAAGTTTCTGATAACCTGCCTTATATATGTTAAGGAGGCGCTACTACTACTGGAACTGCGATAACGAGTTTGTCTCGTGGTTGCCGCCTGGTCATCCCAAATGCCGCGTGTCTCGCAGCGCCGCTGACCTGCGCCGTGTACTGCACACTGAAAGAGCTCAGCGGCTTGCTGCCGAGGCTCAAGAGAAGGCGAACATGAGCGACGACAGCGACAATGATTCATCCTCGAGCAGCAGTGGCAGCAGCAGTGACTCGGACGATGAGCACTCTAGCCCCAACAAGAAGAAACTGAAGAGGAAAAGATCCCACAGCGTTGAAGGAAGTGAAGAAGATTCTGATGTAAGTTTTTCTCTTCTTGCTATGTATTGAAAATGGTAATCATGAAGCATATTCTATCTGTTATGCGTCTTACATTAAAAGTTGAGAAACCTGGAGGTTAAAATAGATAAAATAGAAACTAAGGGGGAATGCAGGTACGGCTCCCATTTTTTTATGTTGAGTTGCTCAAAAGTTGTCGATATATAGGTACCTACAGTGGCTGTCTCTTATACACATCTAGATGTGTATAAGAGACAGGTGTGGGACTNCCCCCCACTGTATATTTACTTGCATCTTTCCAGGACTCGGATGGTTCAATGTCACCATCTTCCCGGCTAACTCCACCTCCCCCTCCACCGTCCTCTGAGCCGCCGCCTCTGCCTCCCATGGAGAGACCTATGCCACCTCCTCCTGCTAGGGGTCCTTCATCTGGCCGAGGAACTCTAACCTCCAGCAACGAGGGCCCTCCATCTGGTCCCGGGAGTCGTAAGGAGCGACCGCGACGCGGCGGGCGAGTGGGTGGCCGTCCACGACCTCCTCCCAAGGACGACTTGGACCCGATGGATCCGGCATCATACGGCGACTGTCCAAGGTGCTCAATTGTTCTGAATAGTTTCCATTCAACGGCTCTAACATCTGTCACAGGAGTGATCTGCAGCAGTCGAGGTTTACTTACCTTCATGAGTTCGGATATTATAAAGTAATTGTACCATTACTTTAACACTTAAATATTTAATACAAGCTTTTACTTTGGATAGCTCCATATACCCGAAAGAATGTTCGCTATATCACGTTTATTTAAGTCTGTCTGAAATTGCCACTTAAGGATTTTCTGGAATCAATGAGCAGTTTGTTGAACCAATCAGGAGTTCAATTCGATGCTTTTTTACATGCATCTTTGATTAACCAAGGATAATGGTTGTGTAATGTTCTGCCTCATTAATCTTCGGCTCTAAACTTGCAGAGGTTCATGGTCGAGTGGACTGCCTGACCGCACAGAAGCCAAGACCGGCGTCGACACTACAGCAGGCGGCCAGCTCTACCAGCAGCGGCCTTACCCGTCGCCCGGGACTGTGCTGCGTGTGAACGCCACCTCCACAGCAGGGCCGGTCTTGCCAGACGCCAAAGATAAGGAGTGACGGGTTCCATGGCAAGCTTTATTTCTAATAGAACTTTAAGATATAGGTACAACTTTTCGGCTAGTGATGTGGCGAAAAATTCTATCTTTATACAATGGTTTTGAAAATTGTAGTTTCTGAACGAATGTAACAAGTTTGTTGTGCATTGTACTGAGGTATTATTACTGAATGTAATTACGTGTCAAACATTGATTTTTTGTCGTTTTAATCATAATAGAAAAACAGCACGGAACGAAGACAGGTTTTATTCGAGGCAGTAATCACCTGATTCTGAAGCTTAATCTCGAGTCTGGAATGCATTTTGTCCAATCATGGGAGCTCAATTCGTGTTAAATGGAAACTTAGTTACGCTATTTAGAAAATTATTGCTTGAAATTTGCTAAGAACTTTGAGTTTAGGAAATCATCTAAGGAAAAATAATAGACAAATAATGGAAGACTAATTTTATTTCTCATGTACTGGTTCTTATATACAACCCCGACAAATTCTGATTTCTAGCCTAGGCTAATATTTACACGATGAAAAATAATGCTATTTGTTATTCCCCATCTACTTATTTCAGTTACATATAGCTGAGAAAAATAAAATTCTTGTTGTACATAAATCTATGTAGCTATTCTTAAAGCTTTAATGACTTAGGACTGCGACTTCGGTGAAGAAGAGATACAAGGTGCGCTCTACATAAACGTCAAGCCGCCATTTGCAACTCCGCTCCTTATTGCTGGACTCTAAAGCAGACTTTTTGTGACACTGCAACGAAGATTCATACAGGTTACTTAGCTGCATTAATCGGTTATATCTGTCTTAAATTAAACAAGATTAGTAAAGAAAGGACGTTATTCTTACATTTAAGAAAAGCAACTTGGGCCGGATGAGAGACGGAAGATACTATTAACGGTAGGAATATTGTTACAAGCGATTACACAATATGTGGATTTAGCAAGTAAGTACTCATGATCTGGCCTCTTATTCACCTCAAAACCGAATGAATGAATTCAAGAGCAAAAATTATACATTCAAATATCTGCATTTTTGTCGTTAGTGACGATAATACACCAAAGAGGAGTAAAGGACCAACACAGATTTGATAAGATGTCATTGTTGGAGTTCAGAAATCGATAGAAGTAAGAACTATTTAATACGAAAAAGTTGAATCCGACACACATTCAGCTCCGTAATTCATATGATTTTAAGAAACAAAGAAGAAAGTTAGCAGCCAATTTGAAGAAGTCATCTTGTACGATCCGAAAACGTGAATAGCTACCTATTTAACGGGCCGTGGAAATAGATCATTAAAGCACTGCCTATGAGGGGAGTTTTAGTTTGCCTGTCTGTTTAACTTCCGGTAGAACGTTCAGGATTGGGCTCGGTAAAATGACCGTCACTTAAATAGTAACAATAAATAATACAAGATAATTACGGTACGAATGGAAGTTTTTACAAAATGAAGTTTAAATCAATAAAAATAAATAATTGAAAGCTGCCTAGCATAATATTTCTATAACTATTGGAATTATTAATGCAAATTTCAACTTTAAATGGTAGCTGGATTTTACTAACAAATTCAATGGAGAATCTGATGAGAGCTGCCAACGTCCGATTCACAGAAACGCTGAGTGATTAAATCATACTGAATAACTAAATCGCATGTCAATAATAAGCTCATTACTTAAAAGCTTAAAGATTCAAAGGTCATTATTTTTTCAAGAAGCAAGAAATTTTTTAGGTAAATACGGCGAAGCAAAATGCTTTAATGTAGAAAGAGACTGTTTTCAATATCCAAAAGGTTTGCATAAGCACCATTACTTCGAGAAAGGGACAGTTTGCAACTTACGGACATTGTACTGTCCTTTTATTAAAGCTTATTTAAAACTGAAGAAATTCCAGCTGTCAGAATTGTACAGAAAACAATATTCTAAGTTATTTTGTCACCTGCACAGAGGCAAAGAACAACGGTTGCATCATCATATATTGATGACAGTGACCATGAATAATGCAACAGGAAACAATGAAACGCATTTTGACTAAATCCATTCAGTTCCGAAACGCATTAAGAACTAACCAAGAAATATGAAATCATATTCATAAACATGGTGTTTTATGGAGAGATGAAACATCGCATTTTGGATCTCCTCCAGAAGATCTATAGCTTTCAAAAAAATTTTCATCTCTTTACAGTTCCGAAACCGTTGACCAAAAGTAGTCAACAAGTGATCATTCATTTCCAAATCTTTCTTTACCGAAGATAATTCTAAAAGATAGTTAAGTAACGAAATAAAGCTGCAGACGAGACATAATTTTTCCTTGCAGATATTTTGACGTCATTCCTTTCAATTCCACCTTTAAACTTCCGTACTACGTGAAAAATGTATCAAATATAATTCCTAATAAATCGCAGGCCACGTACAGTGGCTATATTAAAAATCAGTACACCATTGTTGATTTTTATTCAATCTAATCTAGGACGGATAGAAAACTGGATTGTTGACTACTGTGCAGCTATTGCTTTGCCAGGAAGAGCGCTGCTCTGACAAAACCGGCAAAGACCGACAAAATGCGAGTCTAACAATACAGGAAAAAGACAAAACTAAGCGTGAGGAAGACCAGCACTACGACCGCTTCAGAATCCGTCACTTTAGACAGACAACATTTTTGCAAGTCAGATTTCATCATAAAACTTCCAAGACGGCGTCAAGATCGTCGCGTTACTTCAACAATGCCCCTAAGTCTCGGGCTATGCCCAGCCAGGCACGGCCGGCTCATGTGGACATACCGAAATAAGATGTATTTTTGACTAGGAGAGACAAACATTGACTAAATCGCATTAGTACTAGGGAATAGGTGGTCCACTGAGTAAATCGCTTTTGGCTTTACTTGGTGGTGACAAACCTCGAAAGATATACGACGGAATACCACGTCTAAATTGTCACTTGGCTTCGAAAATATCCCGCTTAGCTCGGACAGTTCCAGCCGTTATATACATTTTGGGTCTGTCCTTAACACGGAAAGTATCTCTGCGACTACTTAGGGACCTTAAACCAATTTTTGAGGACGAAAATTGTCGGCCAGCAGCGCTCCTTCCGTGAAGGTGAGGAGGGCTGGCGGGAGACCGAGGAGACAGCCGAGAAGAACGAGGTCCCATTAAAGGACCTGAACGTAAAGACCCGTACCCGTTCTCGAAGAACTCGACGATGGCTTTAATATCAGGTTCGTGGGTGTCGTGTTCCTCCTGTCCACACAGATCTTCAGAGCTGTCAGTGACCCACGAGCGCTCCTCATCTTCACAGGCAACAGAGGCGCAGCTGAGCGTCGAATAACTAAGCCACTGATCCGGGGTACCGGTTCTCTCCATATCGCCTACACTAAAGAAGCCACTCTCACCAGATCCCCTTCGTTTGATAGCACCTGTCAGATGAGGCATATGAGGGACACAACCACCGCCGCTGCCTCCCTCCTGACGAAGGAGTAACGAGCAGCGTGCTGGAGATTCATGCATGTGAGACAGACTCGTGTGGGAGCCGTGGTGGTGAAGTGGCGCTCTGGTGGAGGAGGAGGCAGCTGCGGTAACTACTCGCGACAAGTGAGAACTTGAAGACTGCTGACCGTTGTGTGTACCTCTTCTGCCGGGCAAAGGGTCTGGCAATGAGTGACAAAAGCGTGCGCCATCTCCAACGGTTAGTCGAGAAGGTGCGGGTAATTTAACTCCGGTAAAAGGATTGACGGTTGCAGTAGATGGGGTGAAGTATGGATCAGCAGCTCCCATGCGCTCGACGACTTCCTGGGGCGTGCGGCCCATCTCAGCAGCGGCTGTGGACGAAGGTACAGCAGACGCCCCGCCGCTGCCCTGACCACCCGAGCAGCTGCTGTAATTGGCGTCGTCTCCGTTGCTCGAGCGGCCCAACATCAAGCAGTCGTCAGACAGGGAGCGACGATGGCAGACTGCACATTAAACATGTATAAATTTTGCCGTACTATGAAGACACAAGATACTAAGCCGCACAATCCTAACTTGGAATAAAAGGTTTGCATCCTGAATGTAAATATCATACACCAACTTTATCCGGCTTAAGCAGTGGAAAAAGGCCTTAAATAGTTACTTTATTTGTATTAATAATCGCACCTTTTTGTTTCCTCATTGCAGAAGATGCGCGATGTCCCATGAACTTGTTCAACAACCATTCAAAGTTTTTAGTGAGTTCTTCGAAGCTGAATCGCGTATTTGGGTCGATCTGCAAAAAATTCCGCACATGAGTAGTGTAGTAATAATAGTATAGTACTTCGCACAGTAAAGTATAAAAATTCCCGCACTTTTACTAAAAAATTACAATCCATAATTGTATGATTGTCTTATCTAGGTGTAAGAATCAATTTCAACCAAAATCGTTCTAACTTTGTTTGAAACCTCACTGACGAATAAATCATCCACTAATCTTGTAAGTTTTCTAGAAACCTAGATATAAAATATTCTTAATCGAATTGAAAATGCACCTGACAACATTGGAAGGCCATCTGCAGTAAGTAAGGCGGGCAGTCGTTGGGACACATCCGAGAGAAGGCTAAATAGTGCACACCGAAGTTGTTGGTTCTCGGTAACACGTCAGGATCAGCTTCACATCTGCCAGCAATTATTCGTCTCGATAAAACCAACATTTTTGTTAAGAAATAATTTACACTATGTAAGAGAGCAATATAATGCGCGAACAAGATAGGGATTGAAATTATATCACTTCCAACAATGAGTGTAATTTTCATGAAATCACTTTTTACATGATATGGTGTCCTGAAAAATGCCCTTTTGAAATTCAAATGGTATGCGAATTGTGAAAAAATGTGTTAAATTTACTTTCCTGCAAGTGTCAGGAACGTCAGTTAATAGATTCAGTAAAATGATGTGGAGTCATCGTTACCTGGCGATCATTTCACAAAGAATTATTCCAAAGCTGAAGACGTCAGCTCTATGGTCGTACCACTCGCCTCGTATCACTTCAGGCGCCATCCAATAAGGAGAGCCCACCTGGCGCATGCGCACACTTCTGCAATGTTCACAATCTTATTAGGAACTTTATACTTTCATTATTTCAATAAGTGCAATTATAGATTACTTAAATTATAGGTATCAATCATTAATTATTATTATTGTTTATTCGAAAAACTTTTGAAGGTCGATTGTTCAGACAGTGTAACACCTAGTTTACGCTGAATCAAGTCTCATTGTAGGTGCGAATAATAGTTTTGATACACACACTTGGCTATGGCATCAGATCGGTTAATTAGTGTGTAACCATCCAACTTTCCTGGTCTTCCAATGAAGAATTTTCTGAGAAACATTCGAACATAAAGCTCTGTAAAACTATATGTTCAGATTTGATATGCCTAGCACCATATCGATCCCGGTGGAAGTCGAGTAGCTATTTCAAACTTTCGTCATTCGTGAAAAGATCCGGTCAAATTACACGATTTTAGATTTTCTGTGAACAAGGCACGAAAAAGAAAAGAATCGGCGACAGGCCACATCAGGCCTACACTGCAGCGCCGAGATCACTATGTTATGTTATGTTATGTTATAAACAACGTTTATAAATGGCAACGTTTGTGTTATAAATTTTATATGTGGCAACGTTTGTGATGAAAAATGTTTTTAAAAAATCTTGAACTAGTCTCCATGATGAATTCGCCTGCTCAAAGGTACTCAAAGACCTGATATGCGAGTGCGACTCACTTATCCTTGGGGATAGAAGCAGCTAAGCCGAAGTCAGCAACAATGGCCTCCCAGCGCTTCCGCCCAACGCAACCAGTTTCTTTGACTAAAACGTTCTGTGCAAGTGAACGAGATTGGGTGAGTTGTGAGCCAGAGCATAAAAACAACGAACATAATATTAGGGTAGCTTAACATACTCAGTACAGAATACAACTGAAGCTAACATAAGTATAAACTGACATGAATACAAGAAATTAGGTTTCATGCACGTTAATTAAGACGCAATGCATAATAGCCAAGTGCAGCAATCACCGCCCATGGATAAATATGAACACCTTCAACGCCGACATTCTTGCGAGTGTGGAGGAAGGTAAACTTGACTCACTTTGGACGTGAGGTCTCTGTGGAAGACGCCCTGGGCGTGTAGGTATGCCATGCCTCGCGCGATGTCAGCAGCCAGCGACACCCTCGCCAGCCAGCTGACCTCCACGGCGCGGTCCTGCAGAATCACGTCCAGAGGCCCGCCGCTGATGTACTGCACGCGGTCAACCCAGTTACAAATTTTCATTAAAAAAATATAACTCAGTAGTACTCACTGCAGTTAGTTATAGAGAGCGCATTTTCTCGTCAACGAAAACGTGAAGTCACGGACGGACGGACAGACAGACGGACGGACGGACATGACGAGCACAATAGCGTCTTTTTTCCATTAATGAGAAAATGCGACTCAACATACAACTAGAGAATAGAAATAGTTGCAGAAACCTTCGCTGAAGTGCTAATCAATAAAGTCTCTTTTCAACAAAATTCAATAGGCGCATACAAGACCAATATGTTACGGAATTTGTGTATTATAATAGAGGTTACTACGAAACTATCCTCAGCGTATCAACTAACAAACGTTTGAAGCCTCGAAACCTGAATTATGAATTATATAAGAATAATTATTATATTATAAATCATGAATTTATTGTGAATTCCTCAAAAAGAATATAGAAATTATGTACCGCAACTTTGCATCATGAAAAATTTATCGATGTTAGTTGGCTTGACTTGGTATCGCTTCGACCAGGTTCGTTGGATTCGCATAGTGGTTTTAATATTTGTTATAATGATGTGGAGTTTACTGTAAACTTACCTCAGTCAGAGCGTGGACTTGGCCTTCGTGTATACAAACGCCGTGGTACCTGCAATACAAGTACAGTGATCAGGATTATGTAGCAAGGTTAATAAACATACAGTTTAAACAAACAAAAAATAGTCAAATGGTATCTCTAACTCAAATGAGAATGAATAAATTTTTCGGTGATAACGGATAATTGACAAGTATTCCACCATTTACAGAAGGTGATAATATGTATAAATGCAGAAACCTGGAGTTCATCAAACCATTCATCAATGAATTAAAACTTTGAACATATGATATTGACACTATAAATACCGGTTATTTTAAAGCTCTCATTACTGTAAAATTATAGGAACACTAAAAAATATTAAAGATAAAAATTTTGGTAGTGACATCGTTCACGCTAAAATATTAAAGATAAAAATTTTGAAAGTGACATCGTTCACGCTAAATTAAAATTAATTCGGCAGAAAAATATCTAAGTAAATCTACCTAGTGGAAAACAGTCAAAGGCGCTAATTCGATGCTAGAAATGCTGGTAAAAAGTTCTGAGGTGCGGGGACTCACGCCAATATGTTGGGGTGGTGGAGACGGTTCATGAGCTGCACCTCCCTGAGCATGTTGTGCCGATTACTGACCAGTTTGTTCATCTTCAGGACCATAATGTCACCCGTTACGCGATGACGCACCTGGTAAACATAGTCATTTTAATATTAAATAACAAATGTGAAGCAAAACATTCTCAATAACAACAACACCAATCAGCGCAATGCAGGAGTATTGGATAAGTTTCTAAAAAAACCGTGTGGCACAATACGTTCAGAAGAACAGGCTACAATCCGAACATCATATTAGACTATGCATAGCCTAATCCTCAACGTCAAAGCTATTATGCATTACTTATACTATGAACGCATAAAAGTTTCCTTCAAGTGTTGAGCACACCACAATGCATCGTTAAATGAACGGAATCATGCGCACGTTAAAAAACATTGCCGGAAATGAAGTGAACGCGAGTAGTTCAACAAACAGGGCCTCGGTCGCCTGCCAACACAAAAACGAATCGCAGGAGCTGTTTAACAACTGCCCCGTGTGCAAATTTATTCTCGTCAGTAGAGTAAACCTTCGTGTCAATACAATTATACGGTCGAGGTCGTAGAAAGCAAGGAAAAAGACTAACCTAGCCCTCATTCAGAAAAAAAACTTCGAAGTTGACTTCTAAGCAGGTCATAAAATCTACACTGGTATACGTAACATTTACAAATATTTATTACGTTACAAACAAGAGTTCATAACGCAATAACGCAGTGAATACATAAACTGCTGCCACAGATTATAGAAAAATATAATAATAGAACGTTTAACGGGTTGCGAATGATCTGTCCCAGCTCGTTTGTTTACCAACGAGGTACTGCAGATATTTGTTTGACCCCAACCGAGGAGCTGTCAGGCAGGCCTGGCAGCTGCGTGGCGGGTGAGTTTGGCAAGCGTGAGCCAAAAATGCGTTCGGCGCAGTGCCGGGCACGGGTCACATGCCCACACAATTACCCATTTCAGCGAACTCGATGACGCGTTAAGTGAAAGAAATACCTACAACGCTTTTTGGCACTAAGTTAAAGTTGCCTTTTGAATTGCCATTTACTTCAGTAACATTCAACAATGAAGAATCGATAAATAAAGTACAATCTTTCATCTCGCAGGAGCGAAACTGAGATACCAGTAACAAACGATATTCGTTCTCACACTATGAGTCTGCGGTATAAACGTCACTCGTATATTTCATACAGTTGTGAATTATTGGTAACTGAGCAGGAACATAGGAGAGGAACGACCGCGTGAACTAATCAGCGCAATGCAACCGCAGGGTCGCATCAGGTTTTTTTATGGGAAGGCAAGCGGAGACACAGAAGGATAAGGTCCTGTGACGGGGTAACCCAACACTCGAGTCGGGACGTGAAATAAGAGGACCAAGATATCATCCGTTCAGGTCCCACGGTGTAACAGAGGGACGATGTTGCATTATTCACCTTTACCTTTCAAATTAAAATGCGAGGCAATAGGGAGATGTAGAAGAACTTGACACTCGTGAGAGTGATGAAACAAATAATGTTTGACAATCGTTTATGCAATTACCATTACTCTGTAAACATCATGTAAAAAAACTTCAATGAATCGTTACATTTAGAAAGAAAATATAGTTTTTAGAATACGAAGATTCGACGAAAGATAGCTGTAAAAATAGATAAACTTTACAAAATATATAAACTTTTGACCTCATTCGCTACCAACCGCGCTAGAAATGAAAATCATTTTCTAGAAAGCCAATTTGCAAAAGAAGGCTCTCACAAGAACGCCCGACACAACATCGACCCGATGTTGTTTCCGCCTCCTTATTTGCTCCATTTTGGTGCGGTCAGTTTTGCTCCACGCCCACACAGTTTATGGCTCGTTAGGCTGAGAGGGAGGGAGGAGGCTTTCGGTCAAATCCCTACATACTCATCATTTACTACGAGTCGCAGGTCAGATTACAACAAAAAAACATGCGTAGAATATTACACTGGGGTTATCATCCCTTACACGCTTCAGTACAGTGACATAGAAACATGATACATGTATAGATTAATTAAGGACCAAATTATTAGACTCTAATCACTGAACTCTCAGAGAAAAACCAAAAAAGCAAGCGGAGCGCAATAGAATCTTTGCACATGTTGCAGCTCACTGGGCAATTCTGGCATAGAAGCCAACAATTCTTCCAATGAATATAAGCTTCAATACCATAGCGCCAAACATGAATCCAAATTCAAATTAACACTTCATGTAACTGTTCATTCAGCCCAGCTGAAACCATGCGTTTTCTGACGGCGTAAGCAATCTAATATATATCTGCGCAAGTTTGCGTGTTTGTAGTTTATTATCAAAGTATTTCGGCTGTGCGCCGCATACCCACGATACTTTTTGTATCATATATTATATTACCAGATATTTTTTGAACTGAAGTATCCCGTGACATTGAGAAATGGGAAGAAGAGCTAAATTAGTAATCAAAATGCAGTTTCAAATTTTGTATGCATAAATTTCATCCAAAATTATGAAAGTTTAGTTTCATAATAGAACCCGAGTGCGAGGGAAAGTGTCATGCTATATATGGGTTTGAACAGGTTTTTCTTTGGTTACGCTACTCAAACTTCAACTTTATTAACTAGCTGGATTAAGAATGACTTGACTCAGAATAACGAGATTTTTAAATTTCAATGATTATATGTATCGCGGGTAACGCTGGACTAACCTGCAAATGGCCTGCAAAAGAGCAGCAGGACCAGAGGGCGTGCCGCTGCTATCAGAGGCTGTGTGAGCACAAGGCGTCATCAAGCCTATTGAAAGCCGGACGCGGCCAGCAGCTTAGCCTTATGAGTGACTGGGCAAATACACACGTTCAGGTCTGGGCGGATCACAAATGAACCGAGGTCTTTGTTGGGCATAAAAGATCCCTGGTTCAGTATAAAACATTGTCCTTTTTTTCATTGTGTGTTTTTTTTTCTCGCGAACCATTCATTTTCTTCAACCTAAATTCTTGATAGATTGATAAATTTCGCCAGAATTCGCTAATAGAGCACACTTCTAAAATACTAAACAATGTAAAATTGCATTGTGCCATTTCGTTTTAAACGATTAATCAGTAAAATATTATAGTGTGAAACAATAATTTAGCTCCACCTCTGGTGGTTTGGATTTAAGTATTGTGAAGTGGCTGCATGTTTTTAAACGGAAAGCTTGCATTATTAAAGAATACTGTTCCTATCCGCTTAAGATTGTTCAAACGACAGGTGTTTATGTTATTTGTCCGTTTTTTCGAGACTTTTCGAGATCAATTCCATATAATTTGGATTTTCTATGCTGATTGGACTCGTATTCTCTAATTTTTGAACTTATGGAGCTGGGCTCCGATACGTTTTCAGAGGAGATGTGGTGAAAATATGGAATTTATGGTATGGTGTGGTGATACGTTATCCTTGCTCTTAAATTCTTGGCGAACTTGCTAATTATGCAGACTGATTATATGAATATTAGTAAACAATAAATCAAGCGTGGTACCTATACAAATTACAGGGGGAAAAATAAAACTAAACATTTTATAAAGATTACACAAACGTTATGACTGAAACACACGTAAGGTATTTGAAGCAATGTAGTGAATCCTGAACCAAATGTGCATCAAATCAAGACGGTAAAGTTAAAGCGGCGGGTGACAATTGCCTAAAGATAGGACTGCTTCAATAGGATCCTATGCAACGGCAACACGAGACAATTGTTTAGCGAGGAACAATGAGAGGCGGCGATGTCACTGAGACGGAGGAAAGAACAAGTCTCGTCACCAGCATGACGATGGCCGGGTATCAGAGCGAGGCTCTGCCCGCATAAGGGGCTCGCAGCACTGCCAGTCCCGCCTATATTTTGCGGTGAGCTTTGCTGGGGGCATCCCCTATGGTTTGTCCCTGGAGCAACTGGGTGCGTCCTGTACTTAGTCATGTAGTCAGATTCTTACAAGTGTCGCAGCTCAGCGAGTTGTCAAGTCCTTTATCCTTACAGAATCTTAATGATAAGCTGCACGAGACATTTTTCTGCAAAGCTAGTACCGTTGTTTTGTAAATGGGCAATAAAATAAACGAACGAACACGATGCTTTGAATGAAATCGAGAATTTGAATATATGCTTTTGAAGTGAATTCAAGGAAATGAAAATCGTGGATAAAGATGATGGGGACAATACGGCCAAGGATGACGGATAGTATAAAAATTATGACTGCAGTCAGATAATACGAGGAAAACTGTGACAATTACCAACAGACAGTATATACACCGCAAGTAACGAGAAATGGAACGCCAACTGAAAATAGATAGAACTCAATAGCAAGCAAGAAGAATGAAGTAGCAACAGTAAAGGTAGCACATACGTGAGAAGCAGAACGATAGCAGAGAACAAACACCAGACAGGCGGGAAAGGAAGGCGACAACAAGCACGGCAGGACCGACGAGGATGCGACGGCGTGAGCGTGACGGTGACCTTGGTAGTCATATTCCTGGCGGCGTATAGGGAGACGAGCGATGGTCTCGCGACGTATAGTTAAGGAGACGAGCGATGGTCTCGCGGCGTATAGTTAAGGAGACGAGCGATGGTCTCGCGGCGTATAGTTAAGGAGACGAGCGATGGTCTCGCGACGACACCCGCGTACAATACTGAACACGAAGCGTTCACCAGCGGGCAGTGAAAGCCTCCACACAACGAGAGAGAGTTAACGAGTGTCCTGAGTCTCGTTCAGTTCAGTAAACGGTAGCAAGTTCATCAATATTTGTAATACATATTAGATAGTAATTAATTAATGATATTATTACTAATTAATAATAGATAATTAGATAATTGTATTAGATAGATAGATAATAGTAATATTCACATTGGGCTTGTTAACAAAACATGTTGAAGGCATTAAGGCAAGTCCACGAACAGACTCAATAAATTTCATTATCGTAGCTATAAATTTACGACGTGTACAAATATGCTACGAATACCGTAATGAAATAAAACCACTATTTATGAAGTTTGCTTTGCAAATATCCGCCAACATCAAAAATGGAAGAATTGATCGTATAGGAAAAACTATTAGAAAAAACTATTCAGCTTGGTGATGGTCAATAAATTTAATGATTATATTGGACTTGTTGTGGGTTCGAATGGGCATAAATCAACGGGTTTTCTATTATTCCAAACAACAGAGGAGGATTACCCAATTGAAATGAACATGAACTAACAGCACAACTTCTAAATAAAGTAGATAATTATTGAGAGCGAGCGGCTGTTTTACAATACATCGACAATTATTACTCGTTCACCGAATGGGTATCAGTAATGCAACATTAAAAGGCCATTATAGAGATTGTGAGCGAAGGTTGCTGACTCGCGCAGATATGAAGGCGCTCGAGGTCCGCGTTAAGACAACGCTGGATAAGATGCGTTGACCTGACTTTCCCTCGATGCGAAGGTTACGTGTAGAAGTTCAGAGATCAATTAGCGACTGCAAAACAAGACTTCTTGCAGAGGAGATAAACTTTTTAAAATAATGAAAGACTCGTCACACTTAACAAAAAAAATGGAGATGCAAGGGGAAAAGGTTAAAAGAATTAACAAGCAACCTCAAGATAAGTGATACGTTATGGAAGACGAGTCACATCTACGAAAAACATTAGAAATGTTATTATGTGACTCGTCTGTAAGACGAGTCACATAATAACATTAGAAATATATTTTTGAGTGACGATTTCGTACTCGAGCATGTTAGTTAGACGTTATTCTTCTTGCTGTCTGAAAGATTTCGAAAAAATAAGCGTCGATTTGCAGGAGAAGTATTCTCGCGATAAATAACTGGCCAGGCTCCAAGCACTGCACCTTCAGTAAACGGACTCCTGTCACATGCATAATGACCAGATCCTGGACACTTAGCATCGTCAGGATGCATTGTGTCCCCTGCAGTTAGGAAGAGAAGGTATACTAAAGTCCATTGTGGTTAAGAACATCTGTGTAGCTGTTCTTCTTCGCCATGACATCTCAACAGCTGGATCTACAGACTAAGTTTATTGTACCGTTAAACCCTCGTTATCATGCATGTCCATTTCAAAAGATTTAAATAAATATCAATTAGCATAAAATATTTTTCACTGTCAATGACGTCTAGAAAGCAATAAAAGAAGAGCAATTTCGTAAAATGATATAAACATGCAATAAATTCAACAATCTTGACGTCTTTACATCTGTACAACACTGTATGGTTTTAACTAGACAGATAATTTCAAGTTAATCATCAATGCCAAACGGGGCTCATTTTTTGTGTCAAAACCTTCACGCAATCAATGACAAATATTAATCTCGGAAAGAACGAATTGATTAACCTATCTACGAAAAAATATCGTGCGGAAAAATTCTTCCAGTAAATCTTTCCAGGAAAGTTATTGCGCAACAACTGCGGATCATTTGCACGAATAGAGAACACAATACTTTCAGCGGGCTGTGAAATTCAAGTAGGTCTTTCGAATAATATACGGTCCAGCAGAAATAGACAGATAATTTCAAGTTAATCAAAGCCAAACGGGGCTCAACCTTCAGGCAATCAATGATAAATATTAATCTCCGAAGGAACGAATTGATTAATAAATATACGAAGCAATATCGTGTGGAGAAATTCATTCAATAAATCTTATTCATGAAAGTAATTGCGCAATAACTGCAGATCATTCGCAGGAATAGAGAACACACAATAGTTTCGGCGTGTAATTCAAGTTGTTAAGTCTTTCGTATGATATACGGTTTAGCATAAAAGTAATTACTTAAAATTTTTCGAAAGGATGAACAGAAATAATTTATATGAAATAGTATACATGATCCTCAACCATAACGTCACTTGTTTACAATAATAATAATAATAATAATACGCACGTCCATAAAAGTCTTTATTGACGATCACACCTCTATCCCCCGTAATTATAGGAGCAGTTCCATGAATTTTTTCTAACAATATAGACAGATTTGCAACGATTAACAGACTAAAATATGATGTGGGCAGAGTCCAGAGCACGCATAAGTGATGAGGGGCGGCAGTGGCAGGAGAGAAGGATACGGCGCCTGGGAAGAGGAAGTACCCGCAACGGTAAACTCAACAGAGCGGATGATATTTGCATGCGTCACTGCGGACACATCGTGGTAATAAAACGACACCCACTCACACTCGCCGCAAAATAAAGACTGGGTAATGTAAATAGAATTCGGACACCTGGTCATAGTTAAACAAATTTAAATTATTCTCGTTTCTGCAAGCTTCAGAAAATCGACAGTAAGACCTCAGTAATCGTGGAATGCAAAATCGTAGTATTTTTTATACTGTCATCAACCAAATTGGACATTAACGCAGCAAATTTTCACAATTCCATGAGTATCTAAATTATTACGATGAATCCATCTATCCTCATTGTTACAATAACAAAAAAAAATGAAAAATTAAACATTAAATACTGAAAATTGTAAGCAAGCGACTCAAGAAATCGTGAAAACGTAAGGGATGCCCTGAAGAAACTGCCTCTGAGTAGAGGAGGGGACGTCATGAAATAAAGAATATGTCGACCAGGCAGGTTATACCTACAGCTTTTGGGGCTCGTGAGCCACGCGTAGGGGTTATTTCGAGCCATCAAAAATCAATTGGGCAATCAATAAATGGAATATCCAACTTAACTGGCTAGTAAATGACGGGAAATCGTCACTTAAAATTCTCATATTTAGATATATTTAGATTTATGATCGCTGTCTGTATTCTTCAGAACGTCTGTTGCTTCAAGACTCGCCAGCACAACGCGCTCTCACAATAAAAAGACAACAGTTCTCGCCACGAGCGAGAAAACCGCTTAAAATTCTCATATTTAGATATATTTAGATTTATGATCGCTGTCTGTATTCTTCAGAACGCCTGTTGCTTCAAGACTCGCCAGCACAACGCGCTCTTACAATAAAAAGCCAACAGTTCTCGCCACGAGCGAGAAAAGCGCTGGTAAGCCTGCCAGAGAAGGCAATATAATGCAAGCTCAGGGCGAGGAAATTTGGCAAAGATTTCCATGCCAGTGGTCAATGGAATTAATTATGATATGCATTATGTGATTATAATGTTGGCAATATTTAATGATATCGGAAATGACGCGTGTGCTCAAAATTAACATGTAGCGCGACGGAAAATAATTCAGCATTATACAGACGTTTAAATCAAACGCAACTGTTAAGGTTTAGGAAAACACGTTAGTTGTTTTCCAATATTTAACACTTTTTACTAGCCGAACACTCGTTAAGAAATATTCTTAACCCCCGACTGATACTCAGGACGCAATTTCAAGAAATTGAAAAGAATTAACTGCTGAACGAATGAAAATTCTCGATTCAATGATCAGGCCTCGCCCTGAATGCCATAACTATTTATGCATAATTCCAGCAACTCCAGCAAGGCAAATTAAGAAACACTATTTTACAAGAGCCAAAGGTCTCGACAGGTTCTGGAGTCTAGTTTACCTCGGGAGTCGAAATGCACCCATGTTGGCATTGACGAATGCTTCTCAATAATATTTCACACTAGCGTTATTAATCTTAATTCGACGATGCTGAATGAAATATCACGACTAATAAATACAGGTTATTCGCATAAGAATGGCAATAATATCATTAACAAATAATAATCGCTTTAACATTATTCTCCCTCGTGGGAAAGCAATCTTCGCGATTGAAGCTCGCACTACGGTATCTTGTTCAAAAGCAAAATCATCGACTCGCGATACAAATTTAGTTGTAGCGAAGACCATTCTCAATCGATAAGCCATTGCATAAAAAAATATAAAACAGGACAGCCGTGAATTTCACATAAAGAATTCTGGCTTTTATGCCATGTATACGCAAAATATCATAGTACATATAAATATTTTCATAACTTTTCTTAATTTGTTTACGTTGAAAAAATTCTCACCTTTGCATAACACCATCACCAAGTGAATGAAAAATTAAGAGTTCCTGGCAGAACTAACCCAACACCCAAGGTAGCTTAGCCGAAAAGTTACTCATGCAAAACCACATGTTTATCAAGTTAATTTCGTGCGTAAAGGGTTAATTAACGGTAATGAGTCATGAAGCAAGCAGGCAGAATTGTTTGTTGACGGGGAAGGCCGGGAGGCGTCCGACAGGCTGGCTCCTGGCATGTTGCCACCAGCGAAACCAGGGGAAATATTTATTTGCACAAAACATAGCAGGATTTATTTATGAGGAAAACTGCTATCAGAAGTTATTTAAAAAACCTAAACACTGTTTTCGGTATGGAAAAATACTTCTGTATTAATATTTTCTTCACATTCATTTCGACTGATTACTTCTGGCGTAAACAAAATGCATCGCGAGCTGCACTTACGTCACGCCTGACGAACCCTTCTTGCTTCATGACACATGCATATACGCAGGGTAAGCTGAAGAACACGGCAAGAGGTATCGCAGTATGATGAAAACTTCGCGACATGAGAACTTCGCGATGAAAACATCACACGCATTCGTGATGAAAAATTGTGAACATTTCAAGTTAATGCGTGTGCGCATCCAGACTACAAAACACGGCGGTACTCGTATTTTTGTCACCATATACAGGTGACCAATCACCAATCTCAGCACCAACCGCGATTAAACGGAAGCTCTGCAGTTCGAAATTCGGGCGAAAATTGCTAACCACAATAACAATTATCTTCCTCACGATTGCTGATGTTCGTTTACTATACATCAGGTGAATAAGAAGTGCGTGCATACTTGGGAGATTAAAATACTATAGCATCCACTATACAATATCGAAAAATAGTTTTCATTCCCCATTGAAGTGTCATTCGTCACTCCATTGCAAAATAAATCACATAACGAGGATAAGTATCATAAAAAAATATACCTCAGTACTCACTGCAGTGAGTGACAGAGAGCGCATTTCCTCGTCGACGAAAACATGAAGTCACGGAACGACAGACAGACGGACATGGCGAGCACAATAGTGCATTTTTTCCATAAATGAGAAAATGCGCTAAAAACTAAACTAAAACTTTCGTTTCGTCGACGAAAACGTGAAATCACAGACGGACAGACAGACAGACAGACGACATGGCGAGCGCAATAGTGCATTTTTTCTATAAAGAGAAAATGCGCTAAAAGGAGGCATTAAGGTACGTTTCAAGGCATCAGGGTACTTGATTCCAATCAAGTACCATAAACAATCAAGATATTTTCCTGCATTTGACTTGCTTCACATCAAGTTTGGACTATAAGCAACTTACTTAAGGTCAGTCACGTTGTGCTTATCGCCAGAATGTCAGTCGCAACGACTCCATTGTCTTGTCTTGAATGTCGCATTAATTACGACCTGGAGTACAAGTATTTAGGAAACGTTTCATAAATATCACATGTCATGTTTATATACACGCAAAACAGTATCAGGTTCGCAGGTAAGCTTGGAGAGAGCAACTCCATGAAGCAGAGCACGGGAATAACTAAGAAAGTTTCTTATGAATTAATTTGCTCAAAATAACGGCGAGAGTTGCTGGCGGCCACAGAGTTATGAGGGCTCACGAGAAGACGACTCAGGGGCTAGGTAGCGGTAAGCATCTTATTCCTGGGCACGCAGCGTCTCAACACGTGACATTCTTGCGTTCAACCGTCGGCAAGTTAAGTCCTAGTTAAGACTGATATTTGCCTCGGTATAGACGGTTTATACGTATAAATCAAATCCTAACAGAAAATTATTGTTGTGCAGTTACAATTTGGCCGGCTTTCATGAGCTAATTCTGATTACATAAATTTTATTCAATACAAAAAGAACATCGCTGAATGAAGAAAAAAATTCAGCAAAATTTATGTCAGACTCAGTAGGAACAGTCGAAGTAATCACGATAATATGTCCTCTCAAGACAACATTAAAATCGTCAGTTTTAGAAAACTCTTGTCGAACTATAAGGTTAACAAAATGTTCGGTAGTTTTTTCAATTTCTCGACAGGAACTAAGCACTAATTAATGAAGTTAACCAAACAGCATGAGTGTTTGAGGTCATTTTTTGTGCAAACCCTATACGAGTTTTTCGAGAGTGAGAGCAGAAGGATCGAGACACACGCTCTCTCTCTCACTTCCAGATCTGGTATTATAGCCAGCGCGACCAGACTTGCTAGTTCTCGTGCCTGCCTGCTTGTATAGTTCTTGTGTAAGGCTAGAGTTTTGCTTTAATATAAGCGCAGAAATTGACTAAAAACTTATAAGCAAAGAAAACTCCACAAAAATTCATAGTATCTTTAAAGAATACTATTCTTTTTTAAAGAATACTATTCATGAATCTTTAAAGAATACTATTCTTTAAAGATACTATGAATTTTTTGTGGAGTTTTCTTTGCTTCCAAGTTTTTAGTGAATTTGCGATTAAAGCAAACGAGTGACATTATTACTTATATACGAGGAAATTGAGCCCTATACCGTCCAGCAATCTTGCGGACGCTCTGAGCTGAAGGGCGAGCGCGTCGGCAGATTGCGAACAATGAAGCAATGATAAGACGGTCGAAGGAAAAATATTGTGCGAGGACACAGAAAGCTGTGACGCTATCTTAATCGTTGCATGGGTTCAGCTATTGCCTAGCCATTGATACTGAAACTTCAATCACCAACAATCTGCAACAATTTAGGCCGTAACAGTATATCTTTCTTTGCTATGGATTGGTAAATAAAAATAAATTTAATTTGTTTCGGAAACCGCGAGCTAAAAAAAGGGAAACTAATCCTGACGGTAAAATTCTGATTGATATGATACACTATTGAAAATTCAGACGCACAGAGAGGAAGGAAAAACTGCATGCGTTATGAATTATTTCAAAACAAAATGAGTTGTTTAAAATAAAAAAATCAAAGTGAAAAATAAATGTACCCCATAGGTAATGAGTTTAGCATCCCCATTAAATGAAGATGGTGCACGTCACCAGACGGGGTTTTTTACGCGGCAACAATTCGACTCTAGTTATTAAATGCCAAGGACAGACAAGAAGAAGTAAGTTAAGATAGTTCAAAGCCCAAAACATAATTCCATTGCTTGTGCACTTAATTTAGAGAGTTGCGAGCGTGCATTAGAAACTCGCAAGTTTTACTTTTGTTGCAGCGGCGGCAGGTGTGAAGAGTTTTCCCTGGCCCAGCTAACGCCGTGATCACCTCAGGCCACTAACAGGACAGCGGCTGAAGGCCGTTTTCTTCTGGCCCAGTTCGCTACTTATTTCTGTGACACTAGCGATCGGAGGAGCACCCGTATTTCCTCAAATATAAATCTACGATGAAATACAAATTTAAACGCTTGCATAGAAACAGAATTATTATTTAATTAATAGCTTGTATGGGAACAGAATTATTATTTAATCAATAGATTACATGGGAACAGATTTTTTTTGTAATCAGCTAAGATGAGTAGTACTGTAATGACAAAAATGTATGAATGGGCAGCAACTTTATGATTTCAATCAAGTGTTGTAGATTAAATGGAAGTTTTTAAAGAGACTTAGGACCTTTGCGTAGCAATATATGCACATATATGCATATAAAGGCTTGAAAATTAGTCGAATAGAAATATGTTTAATATACGACACGTTCAGCTAACCTGACGCATGGGTACATAGATGGCACAGTACGACAAATTAGTACCGATTTCTTTCCGTGGTAGGCAAAGCGACAACGGCTGCGCGATAAATCTAACTTATTAACAAAGACATTGTAATAAATAATTGCAGAGAAAATGGAAAAAACGGCAGCTAGCGGCATTAGAAAAGCGGCAACATATGGCGACCGGCGATGTAGCGCCGGCAGCGAGGAGGTGGTAAGGGCAGCAACGTTATGAATTCAATCTAGTGTTGTAAATTAAATGGAAGTTTTCAAAAGAAACTAAGGACCTTTGAGTAGCAATATATGCACGTAGAGGCCGGAAAATTAGTCGCATAGAAAATACGTTTAATATACGACACATTCAGCTAACGCATGGGTACATTATTACATAAATGCCATAGTACGACAAATTAGTACCGATTTCTTTCCGTGGTAGGCAAAGCGACAACGGCTGCGCGATAACTCTAACTTATTAACAAAGACATTGCAATAAATAATTGCAGAGAAAATGGAAGAAACGGCAGCTAGCGGCATTAGAAAAGCGACAACATATGGCGACCGGCGATGTAGTGCAGGCAGCGAGAAGGTGGTAGCTAGGGACTCGGGGGCAACGTGAACTTGCGTGATGCAAAGCCACCACGCATGTTGCACGAGCCCCACTGCACCACGCAGTGCTGACAACTGCACGCATGTTGCACGAGCCCCACTGCTGACAACCTCACGCACGCGCCTCACTTGCGCGCTTGTCGTGTGAATTTGTACTCACAGCGGCTCATGAATATCCACCCATTCAATCAGCCTACCAAATGAGATGAAGCAAAACGTCCCCGTGTGAAGTAAAAACCCAGCCAATCGACAAAATATTTTCTAAATCATGTAAGACTGAAGCGCATGTAAGACTGAAATTCATAAAAGATTTCAATTGCTTATCACTCATAAAAACAAGACTAAAATAATACTCGCTGCGTGATGACTCAGTTGAGTCGCCTTTAATATACGACACTACGGGAGGCGCACGGCTTGCCAAGTTCAAGGAGACGCGCTCATCAGCAGCCGAGTCAAAGCAAGCGAGTTTCAGTGGATGCAAAATAAACGAAAATCGCACATGCTGTCTCTTATACACATCTAGATGTGTATAAGAGACAGCCATAGNATTTTTTAATCCATTTCTGCATTTATTGCGACACTTGGCAACAATAACTTTTCCTTAATTACCTTTTTTTACACTGAAGGCAGATTACCTATTGTAAGTAAATTCGTTCAGCCCTTTGCCCTTTAATTGTAACTCTGAGTTTGCTCTTTAATTGCCACTCTAGTTGCAATACCTACAGAAATAGTTAGCTTTGATGATACAAACAACTACGACGATGATAAATATATGCGTAGACGAAAAGTTAATGTATAAATGTTAATTGCAAGCTCATCAATACCAGACCGAATGAATATAATGTAGAGTAAGTTCAGTGTCGATTTACAGGATGGATAGTCTACGAATAAGGCGTGCCGCCTCGAAGTTATTGAACTATTCCGAAAAGAAATAAGGTTCACGGAGTTACATTTACAAGGCAGCAGAGCAGTAATAAATGGCACATAAAAAACAATTTTTGAACCGAGTAATAACCACCGGATTATGCACCTTTATAATTTGAAAAAATAGTGTGCCAAAACCGGTTGTTAAGGTTCCAACTTTTTCCGATCGCATTTCTCAGGCGATGCAAACGTTTATATATTTTTAAAACACGTCTTCACGAGTTTCGCAAAGAAAAACATTTTAGATGGACGAAAATATACGAATTTATATGTCAATGACAAAATATTACTTATGAACGACTACAGAAATACGGGAACATTCATGCATGAATGCAAAATTCCAGAACCGTAATATGATAATGACACCAAAAGTGGTGCGTCAAGAACTCTAGCGCGTTATTACACAAAATTCAACAACGCACGTAGCAACGATAATGGGAATACCGAGTCGCTGTGTTCACCGGCGCGGCGTGAGTGAGAGGCAGTTCATAATAATGACTGAAGTGTAACGCTACATTTCATTAACACCAGATTCCACGAAAATAGCCAAATTTAACCTCGAAGCACATATAGTCCATGTAGGTGACCTCATAGATAAAATTATCTAGTTTAACTCTCTGATCAGTGAGAATATGTAAGTATAAACAAATCTAACCTGAACTAGATGACCTCGCGGTGCAGAATGTCGAACCAGTTCGTGGTAGAACATTGTTCAATAATATATTTTTTAGATTAAAAGCAAGTAAATAAGTCGACTAGGTATATGGAATCAAAATAACTATCATTAGCAAGAAGCAATAAATGTTTAGCATGTCAGTCTGAACGCAAAAATTGTTTCAAGATTTAGAAAAGCCACAATTCAGACAAGTAATCATGAAATTTTCCACGAAGGAGAAATCCGCAAATTAATAAGTGATGTCGTACGAGGCGAAACGTAAACTAAGAGAATCCAGAGCAGAAGTTCAAACGAGACAATGAGACAATCGATTTTTTTAGGACATTCGGTTAATAACAGAATAATTACAAGCTCTTGTACTAATAAGAGACATAATGACCTATTGTTGCAACGGATAACACTTGTTATAGACATCTATCTCATGGTGAAGAAATGGCAAAACTCGATAATTAAATATAAATTGTTCGAGGATAAACGTAGTTCATAGAGAACGACCATCGCATCGTTCGGAGCGAAACGTGGAGAGTTAATATCAATGAAGGGACGTACGAAGCAGTTGAAGCAAATGTCATGCTCGATTATGCTAAAATCATTTGTGAATCACACAAAGCGCCTGGTTGCACCCTCAACACATACTTTCGTGCATGCTTACGCCTTCATAAACGTATCAATTAATCGTCACTACTTGATTCCACTGTCAGCAACTGTCAATAACAAACGCTCTAAATTGCAATAGTCAGTCGTCTGACCTCCCAAATACTTTGAGCAACCTTATGAGATAAAAATATGTTCATTGGCTTTATAATTTTTGTAACGAAATTTTTTAATATCTCTGATCTCTTATTGTTACTGCAATTGCTGAAGCTCTTCGCTGGAAAATTTAGTAAGTAGACACGCCCATCTTGCAAGAGCTTGCGCGAGCTCGAATGCGATGATTTACATTCTAGCTACATTTGCGGAAGCAAGCAAAGTCACAAAAAATTTGGAATTCGGTTTCAATTAACTATAAAGTCAAGTTAAATAGCTACGTGAATACTTGTAAGAAAGTGCATTCATGATTTAACAACAAAACAGAATATGTTAATCTTAATGTTTTAGGCGGATGCAAAAAAAAAATAATATCTTTATAATTAATATGGTTGATTTGGATTTAGAGAAAATGTTTCCAAGCTCAAAAGATCTAGTAATAAGAATAATCTGAACAAACTACCTGAATTAAAAAAAATGCTCTATAAATTTCTTCTTCAAGTTTTCTTATTCTTCGTCAAGTATTCATGTTTGCATAGCTTGAAAAACATTTGCACTCTGGAGGTTCTATCAAACATTTGAACATCCGCAGTATTGAACTGAGAAATGATCAGGAGAACGCGAGTGGTAGGCGAAGAACATTTAGCTGCGTTCATCTCCGTGATGCCTATAAGCGCAAAAGTAAAGAGAAACTACGGCTCTACTCCACTTAAAAGCCTTTATTAAGAACTTGGCACATTCGTCGTAAAATGTCGAAACCCGACCTTCAACTAAACCAAGCACTGCAAGACCGAGACCAATGCAACTATTTCAATTATATTTGAAAATCCTCATAGAAATATAATGCAGTATTGAACATTATCCAAACGGTGATTATTTGGCAAACCAAAACAAAAACTACTAAATAAAAGTTACCACACATAAGAGTCAGAGTTCGCGGCATCAGGATTACTCAAGAGAATTTACAAAGCGATTTCCCTTGAAAACAAGCGCCTCAACTCCGTGTCTATTGATTCAAGAATAAAAAAAATTGCTGGGGTTTTGAAGTCTTTTTCTCGATGTTTTTAGAGCAGGAAGAATATGAGGTGATATTAGCTGCGACGGCGACGGCACGCAACCATGAGGCGTCATTATGTATAGCTATCTATAGAATACACACGCAATATCACGCCGAGACGCCTTAAATATTACCGTTACTAGAAAACTGGACACGCATGCATGCGAAGCTCGCGTCTCCACTGTTTGGGTGAATGCACGCTCCGATAATACTGCATCGTCAGGTGTTGTACTAGAATATATTATGTAATAATACAGAATCAGGGAGAGAAAGGACGTAATGTTCATTTGAATCAACACACCACTCAAACGCACCCCCATTTGTTAGAATACATGTTAAACTACACACAGAAAATTACATGAAATTAGTGATATTTTTGCTACAATAGCTTCTCTAGAATGATGAATAGACGAGACGATTGATGTTCTCAAACGTCGATACCTTGCGTGGATAAATGAAAAAAAAAATTACTCACTAATTCAATTGATTGATTGAATATTAACTTCAGGGAGCGAATATTCAATTCCTGAATGAGTAAGGTAAAATATTTACAGAAGAATATCAGTAAAATTAATTCTTGAAGTTACAGTTCGGGAAAGAAGAGTGAAGTAACGCTTCGGTGTGACGACAAACTCGTTTCTGAGGAGAAAATATACACAATGAACTTGCAGATCCTCGAGTGCATCCATAGAAATAAGAGACAATCGAAGGCCAAAGCCCCACGAAATTCAATAGGAATGAATACAATCCTGAGAATGAGGAAACGCGGCGTCAATTTGGACAAGTGTACGGCTCTTGTCTAACCAATAAATGGAAACAGCCTTGCGAAATCAACGGAAAGTGAACTCAGGATTGTGAAACATACAAAAAGAAATAATCTAATAGAAAATTGTTACTGCTCACGTTTTTCGAGAGCGCCGCACACTCGCACGGAGCAATATTAGGGTTAATATAGATAAAGACAATTGCCAGCGCTGATAAGGCAGATAAAATGCCACACATACGGCAAGAATCCGAAAAATTCTATAATATTTCACTATGGCTCACATCTAGTGATCGACATATGGTAGAGTACAGCAGAAACTCATTATCGATAAATGAGAGCAAAAAAAACTTGTACTCGCGAACATAGCAAAACATCAAGCAATTCTTTAGTTTTAAGGCACAGCAGCCACAGCAAGTCAAACAGCAGCACCTAATTAATTTAATCGACATGTGAGTCCCAAACAGTTTATTAGATGACTCCTTCCGTCCAATTTCTGAGGCGATGTCTCCGGATGAAGTCTCGTTTCCTATTGTAAACAAACATCGACGTAAAATTAACTTGTATTAGTTACATTATTACCGATATAGTTAATATTGAATTTAATTTCCAGCGATAACCCCTCTATCACCTATAGTCTGCAACATCGCTCCTTAAGAAGCAGCGATCAATCCATCTCGGGAACATCACAACAAGAAATTACGGCTAGAAAATAATAGATGAGGTTTTTAGCGTTAAGTGAAAAGTCCCGTAGGATGGTAATCATTTTAATTGCCTATCGTGACTCGGCAGAGCTTTATGGTTCAACAACAGCGACCTCAATGGACAGCTGCAGTTCCGCAGGACACGAACCTGAGCTTGACCTCAACATTCATGGAATATTTCGAAAAATTGAGACCTCCGTCATGAAAATCTGTTTCACTGATTCTAGTTGTCCGTGGCACGAAATCTACTATGAGAATACGATAAATAATTGAATTGCTTATAACAAATGAAGCTCCAAAGTATGTTCAGAGATTTTGGTACCAGTATAAACGAAATTTACAAGATACAAAAATTAACAGGCCTGGTAAAAAATGCAACGGGTACAGTCGTTCGCTTTAATGAATAATTTTTCCATGAGTGACAGCTCACCAATCCTGTTCACAGAACAAGAAGTAAAACATCCGATAATTTAAACATTGCGCAATGGGTCTACGACTTCTTGAATATAACTTCTCACAATTTTACACTGCAGGAAAATAAAGTAATGCCGATGCGTATGAAAGGTCAGAAAGGACTAAATTGAACTCTGAAAGTTGACAGACGTAAAGTTTAATACACCTTTTCTTGTTACATGTAAATTAACTCACGTTCATTACTGCATTTATCCGGAGATTAAAAAATCAATGTCATGGTAAAGACAAACTCTCGGGTCGTGAGCTTACTGTAATCACGCGAGTCACGCATGGGGTAAGTCCGCTTTACTGGAAGATGTTTAAGTCTTCCATTCGACCGCTCACATCCTCTCACGACAGAGCAGCCAATAACAAAGCTAGTATAACGATATTAAGGAGCAGCTAAGGGTAGAGATTCTCGTGCAGATTGCGGCAGGGCTACCAATGCAACAGTCACGCTATCCAAGCGCGTCTTTTTCTCTTCAAAATTCCGCATTCAAAAACGAACAAAATAGGTAATAACAAGCATACTGGAAAATTTCTGCAATTCACAACTATAAGCACCATTGGCATCTAACGTATCCAGATAAGAACGTAAGGTTAAACTCAGCTAACATCTAGGCTAAAATTGGCGTTTAGAGCTGACACATAAAATGCCTAGTAAACTATTACAATAGCGACGCGATGATGTCAAAGCATGCATGCATCAGCGCTAATGTCTGCAAACGTTCAACTTTAAATTAAATCATATAGCTTTTGGTAATATCGTCTTTATAGTCACTGAACATATTTTACTGAAAATTCTGCAAAATAATGACCTATTTACATGACCTATTGGCGTTTAAAGAAATGAAGTGATGAGCATAAATAAAAAAGATTCCACAATTATATGCATTCTATTCTACAACCAGGAATGGTAAAGGAGAACAGAGCGCGCTGAGGAACCAGTACACAATACATAGTTGAGAGCTGAGGAAGGTAAAGCTTCAAAACATTTTAACACCAGCAGTTAAGGAGCGACTGCACAGCACTGCAATGGTGATCTTAACTGCATGGAACTACAGAAAATAAGGTGATAATATTGTTCAGAGGCACGATGTTTGTATCTAGCTGGAAACGTCTGGAGTGATTCCTCGGCCATATGAAATTCCTCGGCCATATGAATCGTCCGAATTTAGGAGCAATACATCACGCTATAGCAGTGTGATGAGACACCATCTACTCCCATCGCAGTGTGATGAGAACCATCTACTCCCATCGCAGCGTGATGAGAACCATCTACTCCCAACGCAGTGTGATGAGAACCATCTACTCCCAACGCAGTATGATGAGAACCATCTACTATACGCATTATATGGAAATTTTCACCATATAATGCGTAGCTGATTGGAAAAATTTCCGTAAAAAATCGGGTTTAAACCTAGTAGGTAGTTACTACTCCACTCCTCATAATATGAAGAGAAGTAATCAAAGAAGCAAGTGAACATTACCACATGGTCCTTGTTTACTTTGAAAAACAACACTTGGTACAATTTATCTGAAATAAGTTAAAAACAGTACTACAATATTTTTGCCGTTGAACCTTTCAATAATGTAGTAATATAGCAAGAACATTATTGGCCTTGTGCAAGTTGTACTAAAATTGTTTTTAGAACTTCATTAACTGTAACCTAGCCATGTAGTGCCATTTTCCAACTTAAATATTACAGGAGCAACCTAATATGTGTAAGGAGTCAAGCTTTGGAAAAAACATTTTATGGCACCTGATAAATCCACCAATATAATATAGCGCTTATTGCCTCACACTTCTGCCCTAGCAATGAACATCAATAAAAAGCTCGTAATCTGGCAGCTGCACGAGGAAACCAACGCTGAAGCGTCAAGTCTAAATAGCTTTTGAATATAGCAGGCACAAGACCAAATAATTCAGCAACACTTTCATTAACCCTACACCTGAGTTTTCACCAAAGATAATAAACATTTTAAATGGGTTGCGAAACAAGTAACAAGCAAACAGGGAAGTCGACAAACTTAAAATGGTATTGGATGCAACACGTCTGTGCAATTCAATGAGCGTATCGGAGGCATAGGAGCGTGAAAAATGACAGCGCCGGCAATAAAAAGGTCCAAATGGCGACAAAATGTAACTACAAAAGGGCAGACCAAACGTCATTTCCTCATATAAGAAAAAACTGGAGTGAGTATAGGTATGTAGAGCAAGGATATGACGTGAATGATGTTAACGCTTTCACTACATACGTGCGCTGGCACCCTGTGCGCGTAGCTCAGTAACAACACAAGCAGGGGCCCGCATGTCGCTGCGCCATCAGAATGAGGCTGGCGAGCGAGGGTATACAGTAGAGCAGCAAGCTACATGCACTGCTCAATGCTCATCACTGTTTAGTGGTAGATGTCGGTTGTGTCGTCGCGCGTCAGGTCATTATTTATTTTTCACAATATTATTCATTACTAACTCCACTACACAATATAGCATTTACAATTGTGTTCGTGGCTATCAAGTTTATCTTGAGCGCAAATTCGTTACACTAAAACACTCATTATATACGAAGTCGAAAGGTCACAATTCCGCAAAGCCTATACAGTGCTCTTCAGTAAGACCGACTTGCTTGGAGCAAAATAAATTCCGATGTGTTAGTATAGAAATGAAACTCGCGTATAGCAAATGCAATTATTAAATCAAATAAAAAGAACACATAGGGATTAATAAGACTTATGCGTTCACTCCGGAACGAAAGAAGGACTTATGTTCACTCCGGAACGAAAAGAAGCCATTTTGTGGAGGTATATATCCGTTTTGTGTCGGACAATTGGCGGATGATGATGTGGCTCTGATGTCGAACACAGAACGTGGAGACTTGATGAGGAAACCAGCTGGACCTCGTGCCATGAAGACGGTGATGCCCTCCCTATACTTCCCTCTCAAAGGAGGCTATGGCAATGAACGCCAGATCTTCATACGGAATAAAAGGAATGGATAACCGTGAAGTAGTTATAAAGCAACACAGCCGCGGCACCTATTCTTGAAGATTTAATGTAAATAACCAACAAACAAACGAAACAAAAAGGTCGAGAAAAACATAAACGAAGACTGGTCGTGCGGTTCGTCGGCCACCCGCACGAATGAGATCGAGAATGTAGCTCCGCGGTAGTTCGCTTATGAACAAAACTCTATGAACGCTAGCCCCATAAGCCATCTACAGAGCAAACAGTTTTTTTCTTCTCCCCACCTCGGCACCTTCAGAGGCCAAAAGGGCTGAACTATAGGAGTGTTCACAGTACGTCACTACGCAGTGAAAATTTACAGTCGCGGCAGCTTCTGATTTGGATTATCAGACGCTGGGGCGACTCTAAATTTTGTTAGGGTAGGAGCGTCGGAATTTGATAGAGAGCTTGCCAAGTGAGGGTCACCGGAACACGCAGCACGTACGGACAGGATGCCCCTCCCTTCCTTTATCCCCTGCTCACTCCACTTCAATCGCCGCGGCAGGAAGGCGTCGACTGCATGAAAGCCATCCTCGAGAGTGACGGAAGTGAGGCGGTCATGAGTAAACTGGGCACGGCTTCCGAGGGCACGTGGATAATGACCTTCCACCACCGTTCAACACATTACAATATCACGAAGAACAATTTTTTTGCATAAAAAAATTCCCATTGAAGCGGCATCTTCATGGACGAGGTGTGTTTTTGAATTTTTTTTTCAATAATATAAGAAATATAAAATATGCGGTTATCCACAAGTAACTACAACTTCTCAAAAATTGAATTATTCACTTGAAATTCAATAAATTACTCTACTTTTCTACATAATTTCCATCAATATTTAGGCATTTATCGTATCTCCGGACCAGCTTATGCAATTTTTTTCAATAATATAAGAAATATAAAATATGCGGTAATCCACAAGTGACTATACATTTTCCCAAAAATTAAATTATTCACTTGAAATTCAATACACTACTCTACTTTTCTACATAATTTCCATTAACATTGAGGCATTTATCGTATCTCCGGACCAGCTTATGCATGTCATCGTCAAAGAAGCTTGCCGCCTGATTAGACAACCGTTGTTTCACAGTCGTTTCCACTTCGTCATCATCGGAATGGCAAGCCCACCAGATGCTTCGCTAGATGCTTCTTCCATTGCATAAATAAATGGTGATAAAGCATCTGGTGAAGTAGCGCCATTCCGATGATAACGAAGTGAAAACATCTGTGAAACAACGGTTGTCCAATCAGGCGGCCGGCTTTTTTACGATGACATGCAAAAGCTGGTCCCTAGATACAATAAATGCCCCAACATCAATGGAAATTATGAAGAATTGTAGAGTAAATTATGGCCTTCCAAGTAAATAAATTTTTTCTAGGAAAAAAATGCAATTTTTTCAAGTCAAGACGCCAAAAAATGCGCCTCGTGTGTCAAGTTTAATAATTTTACAAATCAAAAATACGTCCATTTAGATATACAGGATGGAGTACATAAAATCATTCAATATAATGAGAATGAATAACCGACTCCGGAATTAATGAAATGAAAGAGAAAGGCGAGTCTTTTGCAACTAGTCAGGAATTGAAAACAAAACGAACTTTTGGTGATTTCGCATGAACCTGGAGTAGTTGATCTAACGAAAAACAACACCTGAAAACAAAACACGACTACTATTTATTCGCGAATTATTATTAGCTTGATCTACTCCGTAGAAAAATTTGAAAATTCTTCCACCATTTAGACCAAGAAATCTTCCATGCAAAGCATCGGAAGTGATTCCATGCATTTCCCCACAAACCACGCTAAAACGCACGTCCATTAACTAGACTTAAAATGGCCAGGAGGAAACAGAGCATCGTGGAGAGCTGCTTCCACTCTCTATCCAAGGCCTGCTCTCATTGCAGACAAGAAAATGCCTTCACAAGAAAGTACCGTATGAAGTGTCGCTGATTTCACAGAATTGAATTTTCAAATGGAGTCTGACTGGCTGAATGTCGGTGGCGAGCGGAGATGCTCCGAGGGTTCTGGTGATTTTACTTACTTTCTAGGGATTTATGAGTCCAAGGAATCAACAGCAAGTAAACATGAATGCATGAAGGGAATTTACAGCATTTATTTCCCACTTAGATTTTGTTGACTATATATATAAACTCGAGGGTACTGAGTTTCAATAGCAGAAATTTTGCATGTCTGGTGCTCAAACGCTGAACTCAAATGTATTCCACAGCAGTTCAATTCCAATTTTTATATTTTTTAATGAACATGTTTGAAAAACTTTGTTTTTAATGAACATTTCTTCCCATTCGAACACATTATATATTCGAACATCAATGATATAGTACCCTCAATTCCTCATGCTGTCTCCTGATGGCCCAATTATAATGCAGGATGCAGGCATGCCGAGGCATTCATTAACCTCGCAGCAAATTAGAAACACCACAACAACGTACAGAACTCATTCAGTCTATCGAGGCATCGGCAATCTAGCCTTTTTCAAAGGCAAGTACACGTGGCCATGAGAAACTTCATTTTGAAATATGCGGTAACGTCCTCTCCATGAAACTAGGCACAGTGATAATATTCAGAAAAGATTATACATCTTATATTTAAAAAAGTAAGCAATCTCCTACAAGCAGAGAGTAGACGTAGCACTGATACGTTCTTTGGCTGGGAAAAACTGGGTCAGAAGCACAAATGTGCATAGCTATTTAGATAAAGTCAAACTGAATTCTCTGAGTACGAACAACTTGAAATCATTAGATACAGAGTTATATTTGGAAGCGATGCAGCTCTCGTTCGCAATGCATTCAAACACTAACAATTACTATAAATTTCCATTACCACAAATATGCAGTAACATTAGCACGAATTAAATAAAAAAAATCGTTCCAGATCCATCCAAAAAATCTGGATAGAAGATAAATGTGCAAAGTCTTTACGCAGCATTAGCGTACGTTGTCACAACAGCATGGAAGTTATCCGGAAATTTTCCATAGAATTGCCTACCTTTCATTTTGTATGAAAAATTCCGTAACAAAAGGAGCGCATTTTTGGCTTTACTAGAACAATAAGCAACTTATGCTGCAGCGTTAGATTAACTCACTGCGGAGTCACTCCATGGACAAGAAGCGTGCGCAGCATATAAGCATCAGGGTCAATAAGTTTCTGACAGCGAAGCCAATGACACTTCAATGCACGATCTAAGATTCATGAACGCGCTGGTCAAGTCAGTTAACAATTAAAGGTTTACGTCACTCGGGGCCTTTTAATTAATGTTCATGGAAAGCATGGAGCATCAAGAAGCGCATGCCCGAAATGTCCGCAACACACCAATAGCTAAACAAATTTAAGCTAAACAGTAATTAATTCACAAAGGATTCTCTTCACAGACAATGAGAAGCAAATGAGCTCTGATTTCAAGCGACATTACGCATAAATTTTGAATGAGCAAAGGAGTTTTAAATATAAAAAATAGTATTAGCAAATACAAAAGTGAAAAATGTTCCGAGATCTAATCTCAGACAATGCATCACTGATCCAGAATAAATTTCTGAAATCCTGAAGCTTGCGATACACAAAATATTGAGGCTCATCTCGAACGAACAATTGAGGGCTCGCATACAGACGAGGAGCGGAGAGTTTCATAGCGGTGTTCCTTATATAGAACACATAAGCTACGAATCTGTGCCAGCACAAGCTCCACTACAATAGACATACAACAAAACTAAGTCAACGATAACAAGACAAATTACTTCATTATAGACAGCAAAGCCGCTAGATAATAACTCGATTGTATTCTGAACCATTATTTATTCTTCTGAATTGCCACTTACGTCCTTTCACGAGCTTTCACAACTAACAGCCATCGGTGTGGAAGGATAGTTTATGTAATAAAACGAACAATAATATGTAATAATAAAATTTCGTTCTTTTTCAAATTTATTTTTACTTCGCCAAACCGAAATTAACCAGCTTTTCGAGAATAGAAATAACAATCCGGCTCATTTAATTAAGAGAAACAACAACACGCACGGAAACCACACAGCATAATTCCTCGAGGAACAAGAAAGCACACAATAGTAACTGTTGAGCTTTACGTTTGTTACTGGAACTCCGGCGTAGAGACAGAAATTTGCATCTCTGCACAATTTAATCATACCACAGTTCAATGCAATACATAACGTATCGAACGATTAAAACCTACCAAACACACTCACTCTTGGTCACTGTGCCGGAGTGAATTAGGACTAAATGTCAGGGGGATATATCCTTAAAACATATGCAGTTAATGAGGCAAATTGGTTTTTGAAAGATACGATCTAAGCGACATGCGAAGCAAAAACAAAAAGAGCATAACCTTGGTATTTTATTCCGCTGCCTGCCCGAGATCACGGACGACACTCGAAGAGAAGACAACATGCACTGAACGCAGCCATGCATGACTATGAACCAAATAAAAACAAGTTTTAATTTACGATTGATTGAAGAACCTCCGTTTTTGAGCGAGCGGTTCGAAACAGAGATGCAAGTCAGCCAAGAAAAAAAAGCGCGAAAAAAATCTTCTAAAAAGACAAGGCCGTGTGGAGGCTCCGGCGCCATGTTAAAGGATTACCCGCAGCAAAACAGTTACGTAAATTACGAGCGCCCACTTCCGTCTCCATGAGCACCCTGCATACCTATAATTCTAGATCAGTTTTCAATTTAAAATCTCCTCATTAATCAGAAATATGTCAATGCAAATTACTAGACGGGTTTGGAGAACGACCGTTGCCGAGATCTTTTCTCAGCGGACGCCTGACGTTTGAGGAGCGGCAGGCTTTCCGGCACTGTGGTAATACCTGAGTGATGCTTTCCGATTGGGTGTGACTGCCGTGCAACTAATTCTAGCCCACAAAATAGAAATTTTAAAAGCATCGCAATCGCAAATATATCGTTAAAAAACACGAAACTAATATGTGATAAATTAATGGCGTTATTTGCATAAGTAACGAAACTCATAGGCGAAAATCGCAGTCGGTGTTTCACGCCTTAAACCACTGGAAGTCAAAGCAGGTTAAAAATTATCGAGGATCCACTTACGATGGAAGGGAACAATCTGTATATGAAAGAAGAAAATATTCAAAATCCAGCATCCAGCTTTCGCTACACACGGATTTCTTTTCACTCTTTGAAGTATTTTTATAAATAGTTTCATTTATTATAGAAAAATTATCTCGATCCGAAGTGCAGCAAGGGACAACGGAGTGCGAATCAGTCATCCTCTTGCACACGATGCAAAAATACAAATGAATCCAACAAATATAAGAAAATGATTGATCAAAACTAATTAATGATCAGCATAGCAGTGAACAAAATATAAAGTTCATTATTTTGATGCAAGTAATTTTAGGAAACACTTGGCACAGCCCCTTGAGCCATGTTAAATATCCTGAACAATAGACTGGTAGCTGCCCGAACATTTCCTCATAAGGCGGTGCTTATCAGCTTCCAAAGGGGCGTCTAAAGTGCTGGCTATTGACACGCGCAGCGACGGTCGCGACAAACTGAAGGATGGACGTAACGGAACTGCATAGGGAAGCAGCAAGCGCGCCAGCCAGCTACTGCTCGGCATATGCATGCAGCTCTGAAGTGCGAAGCCGCGTGCAGCTTTCCATATACGAACCACATCGATCTTCAGTCATTGACGATGACGGTGCAATTGATGCGACTACAGCTGATGTTCGAAAAGATCAATGACAAGCTGTCACATGAACAGCTGCGGCTGCTCAAATTTCGAACAATGAAGAATTTAAACTTGACATTTTCTGAATTTCAATTATCAAAACAACCACCACTTGCTGTACCCGATTCATTCATGACACGTGTATGAAAATGTATAAAAAAACGAATAATTTTGATAAAAAATACCTCCGCTGACAATCCAGAAGGCAGGACGACGCATACAAGATCAATGACAAGCTGTCACATGAACAGCTGCGGCTGCTCAAATTTCGAACAATGAAGAATTTAAACTTGACATTTTCTGAATTTCAATTATCAAAACAACCACCACTTGCTGTACCCGATTCATACATGACACGTGTATAAAAATATATAAAAAAACGAATAATTTTGATAAAAAATACCTCCGCTGACAATCCAGAAGGCAGGACGACGCATACAAGAGCCATGAGACGCGGACTGAGCTGCTAAAGCGGCACGGTTAGATGGGCACGCGCAGCAAAGGGCACGCGCGCTCTCGCACTTCCCAGGAAGCAAACGCGAACAAGTCCCGGGCAGTCGAGAGTCTCGTGACTGAAACAATGCGCGAGAGGCAAATTCGTGAAGTAGCCCAAGCGTGCCGCGGCGCTAGTTTCGTAATACGTTCCATTGAAAGAAATCAATAGCCACAGAAATGTCGGAAGGTGAATCGGCAAGATCGCAGCGTTGAGCTTTCCGAGAACAAAGGCAAAAGGAAGAAATGCCAGAAACTAAAAAAATACAGGGACGCGCAAAGTCGCGTTATCGTTGATACCAACTGATTTTTAAAGTACCTTTTCTTTTAGCGGTTCTGATTATGTAATAAAGAGTTGAATAAATGAGAAATGGATGGTCAGAACTTTATGAGCCAGACTGATCGAGTCCACACCATCCACAATTTTCTAGAAAAATAAGACACCAGTGAATTTAGAAAACAAGAATTTAAAAATTAGAAATTAAACCTAGAAGCTGCCATTAAAGGTATTGAGCTACACGAGTAGTCATAGCTCACTTATTTCGAAACACTTCTACGCCATACAAGAATATTTTCTATCGTGGTCGTTCTCCCGCATTCTATGTAGGGGCACACTAAGAAGGACGTGGCAACTGGCAAGGAAGCAGGACGGATACAGCTGGTCCAGAAGACTAGTTGCACACATCGCTGTACCGCACGTCATTATTAATGAACATTCACCGCAAGCAACGAAGATTCGTGCAGCCTGTGAGACAAATGGGTTGCGAATTGTGCCGGAGCAACAACCAGCGCCGACACGCGATTAATTTCTTGGCTGTTTTTCAGAGCTGAGGCGCAGGCTTGCATGAATGTCATGACGTTGCTTGAACACGTTCTAGGTGAGCTGAGTGAGGCATGATGAAACATGCACTCACTTCATTAAAAATCGTAAACGTGTATGCTGTAAACACAACATTTTTGTAAACAGTCTGGAACAACGATTTTATAACGAGATGATGAATTCAGTTCTTTTGGGCCACAGAAAAAAATCATAATATAATAACGGACAAATAGAGTAGAACTTCAAAGCAGAGACACAATCAGATTCTTGAACCATAATTAACAAAACTTACTTGAATTTCCATTTCCTGAAGTGCAAGCAGGTCTTACCACCAGATGAATTTCGTACTCAAGTAAGCGTATATACAGCAAACCGAGAGCAAAAAAATTTTCCTCCTCATTAGGTATACAAGATCTTTATCCATGTAAGAGTTTTCAAAAGCAAAGACAAAGTGACAAGAAAGCACGACGCTCAACAATTGCAAGAGATGATCACTCGTGCAATTCGCATAAAAATGTCACCGAAATGACTGCCTTGGAATTGAAGAGAGCGATTCGCACCGGAGATCGCACGTGGTATTCAATGGATCAGTTAGGTTTGCCTAGCACAAACCACACGTCACCACGCATGGCAGGGAGATGAGCGGCTTGTGGTGGAGGTCCAGAAAAAACTCAACACATCCTACACTTCAAATGGTCCACTAAAAAACCGCAACAGAAGAGAATATGTACTTTGTAAGCCCAGTTAAAGCAGCATGCCAGCTCTCATACAAAACGTTCAGGGGAAAATTAAGTCTAAGTGACAAGCAATACCGATAGACGCGAGTGGAGATATTGGTACACAATTTAAAAACTGTTTATAAGGCGTAGTCACAGAGTAACATGGAAGAATCCAGAGGATGGCCTTGACTGTCTCATTAGCTACAAGGCACTAACTAGCGGCGCTGAACTTTCTTCAGCTAATTAAAACTTCCGGGTTCATGAGAGGAAACAATTGAGTGGTCAGTGATGTCTCCGCTGGTCCTATACACTGAATTGCTGATTTAAATCACAAATCTAATAAACAAATTGACAAGTTTTAAAATAACAAACATAATAAGGTATAATTACGCAGAAAAATATCTCTCTTGAACGTTGAGATAATTTACCTATCACAATATTTTTTTTTCAAAAATTATCCACATTGTTCATTACAGAAACAATAATTATAACTATTAAACTTGATTTTCTATACAATTCATTGTCTCTAATCTCCAATTTTGTCTCCAACAATCCAAAAGCCACACCCTTATCGTAGATACCAAAAATAAACCTTTATCACCGAACATCAAAGAATATAATTGCCTGATGTCACAAGTTTGCATGCATCCTTGCTTTAGCTTCTTGAGAATAAGTTGCCATGCAGCGAAGCAGCAGCAGCAGCTCTCACTGGCAACAGCAGCCACGATAGCGCCAATTGAATCACATGAAACAGACTCTCTGTCCTCAATTGGTCTTGTTCGTCATTGATGTTTTTATGGCTATGTACATAGAATGAAACATTGTACGCGAATGTACAGTGGAATGTTTCATTCACGATTATTAGCGCACACGAAAACGTATGACGTTTGAACGTACGTAAGCCTAATACAGCCGGTGAGAAGCTTTCGAAATACGCATATCGAATCATGACTGAATGTTTTGACGCACGTACGTGTGTTGTCATGCAAAAGCAGCTTATTAGTTAGATTCCGATTTTCTCGATATGACGATGTTTTTCGGACGAAATACACAATTGGTCTGAAACTACTGCAAGGTATTTAACATGGTACCAAGTATTACAAGGTTAGTCGATGACCTCAACATTATATCAATAGTTTGCTTAAATCACAAGTTTAATAAGAATTTAAAGCAAAGAAAATGCCAATTAAATCTATAATATATCCATTAAATTCAATGAAAATTTAGTAAATTTTCTCAGAAATTTCTTTGCTTTTAAATTCTTCATTGCCAGGTTATGAATAGTCTTGACTCATGCCCGATAGAATTGCAAGAGTGGCACGAACACGTCGAGGCCGCACTCATGGGAACGCGTTTCAAAGAAAACAGTCGGAATTCCAACGTTAACCGCGGATGAGCATCGGCGATGTTATTGTTTACAGGGAATGCAGGCAGAGGCCTCGAAAGAGTGCAAGTGTTAGCATGAAGTAAGAACATTGAACTCGAAAATGAGGCTTACAAGAGCCGTTGGGGCATCTTGCCCCACATATCCTGAACGTCAGCAGCAGGTGGCAGCAAGATAAGGAATATTGTGTAGGCATTTAGGTATACATAACTTCAGAGCATGAAGCTCAAAAGTTAGTAAAATTCTTCACGTCCAATGCAGCAAATTTACGGGCACTCAAAAATAAAGGCACCTGAACAAATTTCATAGAACAATAATAGACGCCTGGAAATGGGGTCAATGAGAACATCAAATCAACTCGAGTTTGATCGAAGGTCACAAACCTGAGCAAGTCGTGCTCGTGCAAACATCCCGAACTAATGTCGTGCCCCCCGTCGAGCAAAAAGGGGGTAAGTATAGAGGGCGCCCCCGGTTCACTGACCTTATCTCGACGACATGGTCGAGTGTGTGCAGCGCGGCTTGACGTACAAGTTGCACAACCGCGTTGACGCACATGCCTCGATTGTAAGAAATGGGAAACAAGAAAAATCGGGACGCGGAATAGCGTCCAAACTAGAATACATACCGGCGACGACAACAAAAGATGCTGATCAAAGTCACGAATACTTGGTTGCACGACAAAAATAATGGTTATATTGATAATGAACCGTGTGATACGCTGGGAAACAGCATACAACAATGGGAACAATTCAACCACTGTGAATCACGTAAAATTTGCTAGCAGCTTTTATATATTCATAACAGAAGAGTATCAAATTCACTGTCTGAATTATCATAAAATAGTTAAAGGGTCAGCTTTCAAAATTTTTTGTAGAATGGCAGACTTCGGCAAATGATTGTTACATTACACCGCACGACGCCGATCGCTATACTTTGGTAAACGAAGCCCTATCGCGTGGCCAAATACAGGGTTTGATACAGCATAACATTTTCTGAAAAACAACCGTCGTTGATGTTCGAAACTAAATCAGTCCATAAAACAGTGCAAGAACATTGAATAATGTTCTTGCAGAAGATTGAATAAATTGCACACGGTTGCAGTGAGGAAGCGACAGCTTATTTGTTCGAGTTCGATCACAGTCTGCCCACAGGCCACACCTGTGACAAGAAAGTAGTCTTGAAAAGCAATGTGCTATTTTCTGAGTAACTGGCAAATATCTAAAACCGCCCGCTATTGCCAGAAGCAGAAGGAATTCTCCATAGCGAGTAAAAAACAATTCTTAGGCGGTGAATATTTGGAGAAGATTACAAACATTCAAATTAAGCTCATTCGAAAGTTACTACATGCGTCTAAACGAAAAGAAAACTCGCTGAACTGCTATGAAATATGTTTTAGCGGAAATTATTCATTTTCGGAAATTAATTTCACCTAAAAACGTATACACCGAGGAGCAATTATGAAATTTTTAAATATTACTTCTACTGTTTAGTTGAAATATGCACATTTTTCAGAAAAATTTGTTATTGGGAATAAACGAACTTCTCTGCGTAGAAGTCTTTGCGACGGAGAAACATGTGTACGACTTCGTTAATGAATTTAGGAGCAGAGAGAAGGCGTGCACTTATTTGGGGTATAAAAATGTGCTTGGCTTCTTGGTTGAAAAGTGTGCACATCTTCAGTGTTGAATAAGCTTTCGGAAGCAGAGCATGTGCTTGGCTTGAGAGAACCATGCGCATCCTTGGGTATAAATGCTCTTCTTGTGTGAAAAGTGTGCACATCTTCAGTGTTGAATAAACTTTCGGAAGCAGAGCGTAATCTCGAGACGCAAATCACGCTGCATGGAAGCGGCGTGTGCAGAAAGCGTCACGCGGAGGCCTGCGTGCGTCTACGAGCGAGTTGAATAGAAGAATAATGCTCGCCACAAAGTCTATACGAGTAAAATAATCAGGTCTTGTGCAGCGATAGACTGCGAAGTGTAAAGGTATTAAGAAACTGGCCGTTTTTCAGAAGACGTCGGGAATTATTTCGCAGTCATTGATGAAAATGACACTTGTTCGCATTACAATCGTTCAGAACTGAGTATATAAGGAATCCCGATGTCTGCGTGGTAATTGAGATGTGGAGAAATCCAGTGAAACTTGCTGGACAAATAAGAGGGAATGGATAAATTAAAATTAGTTCTAGCACGCAAGTGACAATTCAATGAAAAAAACACGCATAGAAAAATTTCGACACGTCGAATATCTTCATGGGAGAGAAAGAGATGGTTACAATGGAAAGCACTTAGCGAGAAAGATCGATCAAATATTACTAGTCACTGAGAGAAATTAGCGAGACTTTGTCCAAATATCGAAACACCAGTTGCGGTTTTGCGGGTCATCCTGACCTAGTTTGACCCGGCAAAATGGCAGGCATATCAGTGGTACATGCAGAAAGTGTCGCTATTTCGACAGTATGACTCATCCAATTTCTGAGTGATGAATGTTTCGATTCATCGTGCCTTCAAACAACTGAAATTTCATAATCGTATATGGAATCATATGTCGAGAAGAAAATTCTCTTCGCAGCATGAGCTATTTTGCTACAAGCTAGCCAGTGAAATTTGCTGCAGTGTAATAATAGGACAAACTGAACTGATTATCATTCCTGACAACCAGCCAATCTGAAAAGTGAATAGCGAAGAGAATAATTCCACCCACAAAAAAAAACACAATCTGAAATGCAACGATAGCAAGTAAGTGAAAGCACCACTTTGCAGACTCATGAAGTTCCTTTTATCATCAAGAAAATCCTGGAAAACTCGCAATATCACATCACGTCTCCTGTCTCCACTCTGATCACATCCTCTTCGGCCAGTTTATGGTCGCTTCAATAGCTCCCACCCATTAAATATATAATTTTTCTATGCATAATGACACGCATCGTTACAGCTTTCAAGCACAACACAATTGATTGCAACTTTCTATCGGCAAACGTCGGCCAAAGGAAGCTGTAAAACTCAAACAAAAATGCTCCGCAGATGTTTACCGCGCTTGATGCTGGAAAATCCATTTGTTTATGGCACCAATTAATCAATAGAAATGAAGTCAAACACGATGGAAAATATTGCCACCATTTATTTACTTTAGCGCAGAGATATTTCGCGTCGATTGTCGTAGACTCTAGATTTTTATGCAAACTTAAATTGGTCAGAAATGAAATAATATGCGCTTAAAAATTACTTTTTAAATGACAACACTTCTAAAGAATCCAGTGTCTCCGATGTTACACATGTATAATGAACTTCTAATTTTATTATTAAACATTACAAAAATTAATTCTCAAATTTCATTGTTAAAATCAAAAAAATTAAATTCTTCAAAATTATTTATTCTGTCAATTGATTCATGCATTGTCTCCGACTTTACGCAAGTGTGCAAAATTTCAGATCGATTGGACAGGTAGAAATGTGTTGAATTATAAGATTTGTAGCAGACAGACAAACAAACAAGAAGTGAAGTTAAAGAGAAGTTTTGTAAAAAGCATGAACTACCGAGTTAGATTAATACATAGACTTGCTTTAACGCACGTCACGATACTTTCTCCGCGCACAGCGTGTCTCGACGCGATGCATGACGGAGTGCGCACTGACAGTTTCATGCACAACTACAATATTCTCAGTCCTGTCCGCCGTATACTCTCTTATGCAAGCAGCTTAAGAAACAAGAAGTGAAGTTAAAGAGAAGTTTTGTAAAAGCCTGTGCACTGTAGTGATGGATGTGTTGCAGGTTGGCTCTAGCGAGCACATCTCCTGCAGTTACTGTAACAAGCAAGCATTTGGCTCTTGAGAAGACACGAGAGTTTAAAATGAGCGCGGTAAACGTGTTGGCGCGTGCTGTTGTCGAGACGTTCAGAAGGCCAGGTGTGGAGGCCGGCCGGTGCAACGGAAATGAACAAACCGTCAAGTTAACCGCACCCCAACGTACATGGGGGAGCCCTCAGCCCAGTGTTACCAGACTAAGCGAGGAGAGCTTCACGTTATTTGTTAATCAAAATACTAATGCAGCGTTATTCGCTTCAATATTTCGTTAGAAGCTGCTCCTTGAAAAAACAAACTCCTAGTTGCGCCCGATCGTTCGACGTCACATCCCTAGAAATCGTTTACTGTACCTACTTAAGTAACTCAAAGTGCCTAGGGTAGCAGCAGCACACTATGACATAGGTTTAATGGTATTCATGCATTCTAGACAAATAAAAAAATATATTTTTTAAAAAGTTTTCAATCTTAATTTCTTAACGACAATAATTAAATGCATAATTACAGAACTGAAAAAAATCCCAACAATTAAAATAACAACATGACACTTTTTGCACAAGCCTAACAACTTTCACAGTAAATTTCAACTGCGTGGTGGTGGTGTTAATTTCCCTAAACTGTATCTCAGAAGTCACAACGCGCAGGCAGAGACCAGAAGACATGGTCGTGTGTGGTAGACAAGCGCAGCTTCTACATGGAAGTTGGCGAGACACACAAACTTCATACGATTGACAACGCGAACGTTGTGTGCGGTACACTAGGAAAATGAATTGTGAATTGAAAATACGTACGACTTTCACGTAAGACAGAATTTGACTAGGCATTAACATAGCTATAACATTATTGATCAGATACCAGTAATGGAATTCAGTTATGCAGCTGCTCAACATTCAAGCTTGTGAGATTCGTTAAGCTTGACATTCACGCTTTTCAGAATGGTGAAAGAATGCTTTGTGGCCATTTGCGCCTAAACCAAATTCAAAATTAAAATCCATAGCAGTTACGAAGAATGTGCCGACAGTGCCGTGGATTGGAAAATAGCCTTTTTCTCAATAATTGCGGAAAGGCCTTAGCAATGTTAGTCTCCAGTGGATAAAGTCGTAAAATTCGGGTTACGTCCTTAGTATATTTTATCAGATATGCTCGACGAAAGAATTGTCCAGCTGCTTTACGTTAGGCCTACTGATATTGTTTCAAGTTTACGATTCAGTTTCGGCCTGAAAAGTTTCGAGACTCGCAAATGAAACCCCAGTTTTATACTCACTAAACTAAAGGGTCAAAGTCCTTGGCGCGATCGAGACGCACCAAAATATTGATTTTTATAATAAAATAACACACCACAATGAACAAGTGTGTTTTTATTGATATGTTGGAATCAATGAAGAGAAAATTGTGTTCAAGTCAAGCATATAGTACAGTGTTTGCTCGTGGTCCAAAAGTGTATATAAAATTAATCGTAATGGCGCACAAGCTTCTGGTCCTTCAGACCCTAATCGTCAACAATAACTGATAAAGAAATAATCAAGATATAAAAATAATCAAGACGTGCATGATGACATCTCGTGCAAGATATCATCATGCACGAGAGAATAGTGGTGTAGCACGTTCTATTATGGGAAAAGAAGTGTGAAGATTATATGAAGCTTGGATATGGTAAACAATAGCATTAAGTGAGTTATGCCAATCAGTGACAACAAACAATACGATAAGATGGAGAGATGTAACTAGGTGTGTTAGAATACAAACAAATGTAATGAGAGAGTCCATGGTCAGTCATTAACAACTGCCTATGAATTATCATACTTATCAGTGATAGAGTGATATCAAACATTACGAGATTATGCCCCATAATTTTCAGGCCAAATCAGAAAACAATCGCTTTATCAAAAGCAATTCCCAGCGAGTCTCAGCAATAACACAGACGTGCGTCTTATATCGTTGGCGCCACCGATAAAGCAATAAAGAAACGAAACACAATCTTTAAAAAAATCGGAGTCCGAAATTTCGAAAATTTGGGCATTTTGGGTCAATTGCTTGGCCTGGCCAGGCAAATTCTATAAAAATTTTTGTGCGGGCAATGGTATTTTATAGAAACTTCTATAGGGAGTTAAGTGATGAATGATGAATTTTTAAAAGTATGTGCGCTGAGGGTAATCATGATTTAAACTTTAAAGTGAGTCATGCCCACGTAAAAAGATAATCATAAATCGGGGAGTAGTCAAGAAGCCAAGTCTGATTAGGCTGATTAGTAACTCAGGACCGTTCAAGTCTATAACTCAGGACCGTTTAAGTCTATCTGTGGCTCAATCAGGGCCAAATGACCTTCACTGCTGGTTTTTAATCAAGCAGTACCGGTATCAATCAAATGATAGAAGACTTCACAATTGAAAAAAAAAAACTTAGTCAATTTGTTGCACGAGATTGAAGTATATTTTTTATACAACACATTACGGTAAGATACATAAAAATTCAAGGAGAAATTACACAAAGATTTTTCGTAGAAAAAATCAGTATATCCTTGTTCCTCATAGTCGATAATGGGTCAAGTCATGCAGCTCGAGTTAAATTAAATAAAGGATGTCCAGCAGCCAATAGAAGAGTGACGAATATCATGGGTGGAAATAACCCAGCCGATAACACTGCGTCCGTGTGACCTTCGATTAATGATAAATTAAAGAGGCAATCATAGCGATTAGATCTCATCTTGTGGACGATATAAACATTCAAGATAAAGATAGAACAAAACAAAGCCTAAGCATCGTTCAGAATGAGAGCTCTAACAGTTACAAATCTTTTAAATAACTTCAAATAATGCTCCTATGACGTTAGTTTCATTTGCAATCAAACTTGTAGTGGGATTTGAAAAAAAAATTACCTACATATCATGTGAATAATCAAAAGTGCTTTACCATCTATAAAAGCAAGTCTCGAGTCGCGCATATATAATATTTTTATAGTCGGTACAGGATGCACACCGTCATAACTGATCTTGACGATGCTGACTTAATTAAAGCTGCTGGAAATCTATTCATAATGAACTAACTTTGAATTGATGGAAATAATTAAGAAAAAATTAGATACTCGGGTAGCGACGAAGAAGGGCTTAGATGTTTTGGGTGAACTTTACGGAAATGTTACGAGTTCCAATCAACAGGCATGACAATTTTAATGGTCACTTTAATCGCATTGAGGAACATGTCTTCGAACATAAAATAGGCATGATACAAACTCAATTTACAAGTGTTAACAGCGCATGACATACACTCTTTGAAATATCAAGTTTAAGTGAACATAAGTCAACGTGCAAAACATAAACAACGCACACGACACTGTTGTATCAACAGTCTCATATTAATACGGACACATCGACGAGTGACGCAATCTATACGTAGGCGCATGGCATAGTAAACCAGACGCTTCTGTGTCCTGCTTGTCGCAAGAGAAACTGCATTTATTGACCTTAACATTCATTAGGACGTAGTAATCGCAGGCCGAGCTACCTCTGCAAAGCCATGGAATAAAACAAAGTAAGTATATGCCTCGGTAAGGGTGGATGCAGTGAAACCTGATGCAGGCATTGATACCATTTTTTTCTGAGCACTTTCAATGTTTGTGGAGCTGGGAAAATTTGCATTATATCCGCCTTTAAGAAGGCGGGGATAAAAAACGAGTAAGCGGTATACACTATCATAGCGGAACTGATCAAATGTAGAAGTTTACATTCGACCTTACGAGTGCAACCAAAGCCGACCCACAATCAACTTCAAGAAGAGAATATAGATCGACCGACCAAACAAGCGCCCGCTCCAGAGTAAAGAAGGTGTTTCTCTCGTTGAACAATGAGAGGGAAAGTGGCTAAGCGTTTATTGGTCCAATAACGACGACTTACGATAGCCGCGTGGCTGAGTAACGGCACACAACGTTAGAGAATGGGATATAGCGTTCTATTTGTAAACGATAAATCGTACATATACGCCTAACAATCTCGATACATCTGATATTAAGCAAAATAAGGATACAGAGCTGTGTAAAGTAAGGAACAATTAAAGCAGAAATTACGAAGCGCAACTGCGCCAAACTTGAACCTCATCGTGGCAGGCGTAAGTTGCACGAGGCAAACAATTTTAATAATAACAAAATCCTATTGGCCATTAATCAGAAAAGCCAAAATAATAATGAAAATTATTTCGGCGTGTCTGCTACTTTAGATAAGGTGGTCTAGATAAGGTTAATATCATCTAAAAATTTCTTTCATATACATTCCGAGATCTTCCAAATGAACATTCAATGAGAATTACTGGTATGAATAATTCATGCATTTTGCAATGAATGCCGTGCATTTTCTTTCTTTTTCTAAATAATCATTAGAATGCGCGAGCAGCACCAGGACACCAAGGAATGCAGTCGCTTGCATCACAAGCGCAAACGAATCGGCTTGTTTTGGTGAGGGTCAAGCAATGTACTAGTGTCGGTTCTCCGGCGAGGTTCGAAAAAGATATAAGTGCATGTCTGAACCTGCAACTCCATTGGCTGCAGTAGCAATTTTCAACTTCGGCATCGCGCGCATTCGACGTTTACGCATGCGTCACGCGCAGTTCAATGTGTCACGTTCAGCACCACGAACACGAATGTAGCAAGTGGCGAATTAATACCAGTGCATTAAAGCTTATAAATATTTAGAAGCATAAACACTCATACTAATAGCAAATTATTGCGAGTTGAGAATAAAAAACAAAGAATAATTTTACTGAGCCTATAAATGAAGAAAAAGTCAATACATTTGGACGAGGCGAGCCGTAAATTTTGACGAGGCCAGCTGTTTTTAGCATACCGTTTTATCATCTTGCAGAGAACTTCGCCCTATTCAACGTGAAGAATCACAGTGCGCCAGGTTTTCCCTGGTTAATAATACTCAACCCTTTAACAAGGCGTATAACCGTTATAATCCTTTAAAACCCTTTAACAGGGCGTTGGGTGCCGGATCTTCCATAGTTTTCAAAGGAAGCTTCGAATGAGTCTAGAGTCTAGACAGCAAAAGCAGTTCACTGGATAGACGCAGCAGATTGACCTAAATTCTAGTGACCATCTGAGTGACGAGCACGGCCAATATGAGTGCCGAGGGACTGGCATTCAACTTCTGATTGTGGTGTCGGTAAGTGTAAAAGTATTCGAGTTCAAGCCTCATCGAACGTTCTATATATAAAAGGCATTAATGTAATAGAAATTACTCGTATTAATTATGTCCTGTGAATATTCTGCGAAATATTATCAGTGAGATAAGAGTTGAATGATAGAGTAACTCCTATGACTTATATAAATTAATTTACCACCAACGTAAAAAATTAAGGTCGTTTAGATATTTTCGTAATTAATTACAAGATTCAATAAGGTAAAAGAGTAGTTATCCAAATTATTTACTGAACTATTATTGATGGTATATCAAGACGAAAAGAATCATTTTAGTGACATGCGCGTCAGGCAATGCAGACAGGCTGACTAAACTGTCAAGATTGCGTCAACCCAGGATTAACGTCATCACTCGAGCCCATGTAAGACAGCTGTTACGAAAACATCACTTAGCGTCGCAAGAGAAGCTCCAGCTTGGAATTGTATCAAGATCAAGAAAGCATCGGCGCAGAACATAAAACAACTACCTGCGCACGCAGCCCAAACAACCGTAGATTGAGCAGTTTCGTCACCGCCTGCCAGTCTTGAATGTAAAAACTTTCAACGTATATCGATTTATTACCTGTTCCAAATTAGACGATTCCACGCGAAACTTAAAGATGGCATCGACAGCCAGGAATTTCAAATTATATTAATGGCCAGCATGAATCTAGCGATTTCTTTAACAAAGTTTCGTTAGCGATGAGATCGTAGAAGTTTTATATTAATGCAGACGACAAACCAAGTTGAACTCAAAGCAATATATATGAAAAGAATTCTATGTACACATGATACTACACATCTAGCAACACTAGTTTAGACGAAATAACTACAGCGACTAGCAAGCACGCAAAATTATTGCTCAATGGCAGTAGTTTTTCAACACAAGCAAACGAATATAGTGTCATGAACGCAGCAGTACGTACGGACATGACAAGCATGAATTAGTAGCGATACCTCGGCAGGATACCAGCCATACTACGTAGCACGAGTTGCAGTAGCAAAGATTGCTGAAACATACATACGGAAGAAATTTTCAGAGGTATCTTGACTTTTAGAGGAAGATTCTTCTGTGACACGCCTTTCTTCATTTATATACATAACATTTTATGTAAATTTAATTGAAGACCAAAGAAGGTTTTTTATTAATACTTCTCTTACTTGTCTTCTCAGTGAATCGAACGAAATTTCTTGCTGCCGTAGGCAGGTCGAAAATCAAGTTGTTTCCAAAAGACATTTTAATAGTACCTATGCGACATTTCCAATGTAATATTCATTGTCGAGCAGGTGAAGAGTTGTGTTACACTTAAATTGAGATTTGAGATTACACTTATAACTGAGAAAGGTATAGTGGATACAGTTCGAAATCAAAACTTAAAATCGCTCTAAACAAGAGTCCTGACGAATCGGTAGTGAACAAGTTGATAGCCGGAGACTCGCTCTTGATAATGAGGGCTTCAGCTACCGCCAGTCTTGTAGCGTCACCGCATGACGATGATGATGCAGGCTTCCAATGTCGCGCGGGCTGTGAGCCTCGATTGTATACCTATTACGATTGTATATTATTCGTTTGTATATTACAGATATTCTTTAATCAAACCAACATAATGGGAGGGTTTCTGCCAAAATAGCTATACCAATATAATTTTTTGTCACTCACTCAAATATTACAATTGAGCAACTTCATCTCAAGATCAGTGATGAATTCAACAGGCTCCGTGACACCCTTGACAACAACTGCCACTGCATGTGCTGGAGAAACACACCAGCATCGTCATCTTGCAGTAACCCGACATATCCGACCGACGATAGCTGAGGCCCTCATCTCTACGGATTGGACTCCAGCTACTCGTCTCTTAACTACCGGATTTTCTGAACCTTGAGATTGTTTCGGAATTATTTTCAAGGTTCAAAATTTTCGTGTTGTATCATATTTACGTGTATCAAGTGTACTTATTTCCGCCAAAATTTCATCATTCGATGTTTCCTGTAACTTCAAAATGAATGTTATCACATTCGAAACGTCGTTAATAAATTAGATTACTTCCTTGAACCTCAATTTTGATCAACCAGCGTCATCTAAAGAATATTGTTCGATCCTGAAAATTTGAATCAATGATTTCTCTGATCATTAACTATCCGTGTTTATATTGTTTATATAATTTTTTTGTACATCTAAACCGTCTTGAATGAATTAATGTCATACAGAATGAAGTAAGGCCGCTTGCAATAGTAAGGATTAGTTAGAGCTCCTTGAATCAACAGCCAAATCTGTAAAATAAATTAATGGGCACTCATGCATCACCCACGTTGACTAAGAGGGAAAGTGTACATTGGGAATTATTATGAATATTATAGTACATTACATTATATTATCTGAATAATTTGGCATTGCCTGAAACAAAATCTGTTATGTGCGCGTGTGTAGTAATGTAGTTTTCCAATTCATGGAAATGCGCATGGAAGATAGTAACGCAAGATGCATTTTTCGAAATTTCTCACGTGACAGGACAAGATCACCAGTGCGTCGTTGAAGGCCTTAGATAAAAATCCGAAAAGGCAACTTTCAGTATTGAAACTTTACTATCTTAACTTTACTATCTTAAGATTGAGCCACAAAAATGTCATGATTCACTGCCAAAATTCTCCACTCAGCCACTATTTAGGGCTGGCCAAATAGTATGGCCGTCTCTACTAGACCCTTGTACGAGGACCTTATACATGCAATGTACGACTGGTGGTTAATAGTCAAAATCAAGAATGCTACTTGATGCAAACTTATCCGTGTGAAAAATGGGTGAGTCGAAAATTTTGTTTCTCCGCTAGAAGAAACAAATTTGTTTCTCTTTGTCGTTGCTGGTCATGGGCATCATGATCAGAAACGACAAACTTTAGCAAGACAGAGCGAGTCTAGCAGCGTTAAAACGGCAAACAAACCCAACGACGAGAGAACACGCCTCACAGGTCAAGTCAAAGGATGTTAAGTAAACAGGTTGTAAGAGCAGGTCGTAAGTGCATGACCGCACAAGGCGAGCAAGAGATGCGTACAGACAACGCGCGCAGGACCGCTGGCGCCCAGACCGTCTCAAAAGGAAGACCGCTCTCATCGTGCCCGGCGTCGAGCCTCACATGCGATCGGAGGTACAAAGAGCTGCGTGTATACTACAGGGTAGTTCCTCCGTGTATGGTCACTGACTCATGCCTCACTCGTGCCTCCATTGCAATGGTCATCTGCTGAGAAGGTTAAGCGATCACCTCAAACGCCGACTGTTATGGAGAAGAAAACTCAAGATATCATTCAAACAAACCTGACAAAATTTAAAAACTCTACGCAAGGATCCCCAGGAATACACGAGTTTATTTGTTAAAAAATACTTACTGAGAAATCTAAATCCATAAATTGAAACTGATTTCTCACACATCGAAAGGTTTTCAACGGAGGCGAGTAGTGTTCCAGTTTCAGATGGCAAATGGGCAATATGAACCTGCGATACGACCAGACATCATGACGTAGTAACGTCGCTGTCTTACGAGTTCGATATAAAGTTTGCAACTCGACGCGAGGATATTGGTCATCCCAGACAGCCTACGATCTTGGACAATAATTGATGTGTTTAATGTAAAATTAATTCAAGCTAGAGACACTTTCTATCCAAACTAGAATGTTTGGAACAATTTAGCGCAAGTACAACATAGTTTAAGGATAAGAAGAACTCCCGTGAATGCAAGCACCGGAGTTGACTGCATATACATGTTGACTGCATATACATGTTGCGGAACGCATTGTTCTGTCGTAACTACAACATCACAATGACTACCTCCGGGAGCATCAAATCAAGGTTGATCATCTATTGTGAAGTGCTGAGTTCAGGAACAAAAACACATTACGGAGAAATATCACTATATCCTGGTTCATGGCAATGATATATGTAATCCAATATCAATTCGTTAGCATAAACAAAAATGGGTATTCAGATAAGACAAGTCTGGAAATCTATAATTAAAAGAATAAGCTTTACGAAATTTTAAGGGCATCAATTGACATTTCCCAATACAAATTTGTTAATACGTAACATACGGCGTCGGCTCATCTATTTACGAGAAATATTCAACTTCTCTTTTTATGAATTTCAATCAAAAAAACACAGAAGTTTTAAATCAATTCGACAGGTAGCTTACTGGGAATACACACAAGTTGCATATTAATCGTTCACAGCAACATGAGTACACATATCGTGTGAAGACTTTTCATATTAGTTTGCTCAACTCTCAAATTAACCAAAAATTTATTAACTAAAAAGAAAGGCCATGCAAATTCACCACATCTTCTATTAAAACGTCGCGGAGACCAGCTTCTCATCAGTTCAAAAACGCCTCATTTACACAAAAAGAATAAGATATATTTGTTTCTTTCTTATCCGCATTAAAATTTTCAGGAGATGGGTTTTTACACGCCTTCACTGGTTTATTTGGCATTTAGGTTTTAATATCTTCCGGGTAAGACTGGTCGCTCATGTGATTATTTACAATTGTTTTCTTTGAGCTTACAACTGCTGATGCAGCTCATTTTCAATGAAAATACCGATAATTTGCGTGGCGTTTTCTTTGCTTTCCAGTTCTCTGTATTGGTAAAACATATGATGACGCACGAGATTTTCCCACTTTACGCTGCAAGACAAAATTTTCACAGGAAGTTCATGGTATGGGAACTTTATATAATGATTTTTCTTAATAATATCAAAACATACATTTTTAAACAAACATTTTTCAATCAAGTGGCAACAAAAATTGCACCTGGCCACAAAGATACGGACATATACACAATAGATTTAATGACATTATCGTGAAATACGGGCCAACGATTTTAATCAGTGAGACATTGTCGATTACAAAATAATAAAATAAGCATCCCGCCTAAAGATCGACTACAAGCAGGTGTAGAATGAGAAAACACCAGAGATTTTCTGCACGAACTAATCCTATCAACATAGAGCGATGCTGTATTCGTGTAGCATAAATCGTATGCAGCAGTGCAGCCAAGACTGTCATAACTCTATCGGCGCCTTGCATTGACGCTGAGTGCAGCAAAATGCAAGGAACATTAATGGTTGGTTCGCAAGGAGGCCAGTGACCGAGTGTTGATGGCTGCTAATGATGATACTGATGGCACTAATTGCAGGATAAATCCAATGGAAGTCGTAACACATCACATCATAGCATAGGCTGCTGATGGAATATTGGCGAATGTGTGACCTTGCGACGATCTATATTAGTAGTTTAGTCATATTTATAACATCTTTTATGCTAAGCCTAGTATATAATGCCTCTTGTGTGATAAATTCTGTGCCTAAAAATATATATAAATATCATTTACCATAACAAAATTGACCATATACATACGTCACACCAACTATAACTGTTCCGTACCTGAAGCCTTATTTCAGGTCGACCCACACCAAAAAGTTTATGCTATGCAAACTTAATCGTGTCATATATAACGGTTAATCGTAAAAAATATGAGATAAACAAAAAACCAGTCAATATTGGTCCTCAATCCTCATGTTTGTTGACTCGATGAAAACGATGTTAAGGCTAGTATCAGCCATAAAATAGTTTTTATACGTTGGGAGCATGGCACAGAGACGACTATATGGCTATTTAGACTAGTGCATTTCATTGTACATATGTCAATACAAGACACCAAGCATTATACCAAATACGAAGCCTCAAGATCTACTGCGAAAAGTTATCATCGTTCAAATTTAAAGCGGTGAACTGGTAACTATAGATAAGACGACTATTGCTGCGTGACATTCCTCAATTTATTTCAAAACGCATTCATAAGCGGGAGCCAAAACAACAACAGTGAAAAGCTTATCTTCGACGTGAACGCCCGTGATTAAAACGAGAGATAAGAGAACACCAATGAAATCTGTTGATAGATTAGATTCAAGTACAAGTTCATATATAAGAAACTCGTGAATCATGCTCAGCAGCGCTCGCTCGGTCGCGGCAACTCATCAGGCGGTAGTTGCTTATTCTACTTTTTTAAATGGTAAGAGGCGGACACGCGAGTAATAAATACGGACAATTCTGAACAGCTGCGCCCGGACACAAACAGCCTGGGCAGGTGTGAGCCACAGCCACAGCGGCAGCGCATGTGAGCCACAGCCACAGCGGCAGCGCGCGTGAGCCACAGTCACAGCGACAGCGCGTGTGAGCCAAAGCCACAGCGGCAGCGCGTGTGAGCCAAAGCCACAGCGGCAGCGCGTGTGAGCCAAAGCCACAGCGGCAGCGCGTGTGAGCCACAGCCACAGCGGCAGCGCACGACCGCGCGCTATATACGCAGGAAGCCTGCCAAATCTTCGCTATTCAAGAAGACATCAACAACACAGAACTTGTAGACTAAAGAGCCAGGGTCCGAGTTTTCTCTCCAACATGCAAATAATAAAAGAGATTGGAAATTAGGATTCGAAAACAAACAGAACAACGTTTTATCTACGTAAAGAAGGCGCTTTAAAGGAATCAGTTTACGCTACACGAAATTGAACATCCTATCGAACATATGAAAAAACACACAGGAATAAACTTTTCACAAACGAACTATTTTTCGTGAAGCATTGCTAAGGAAGCCGAAAACGCCGATCGCTCTGCAAAAACGTCACTCTGAGTTCATAGACCGCAACCAATGCATAATGAATGGATATACGTAGCGCCTCAATTGTGAATAATCCATTTCAATTTTAACTGTAAAACTAGCATGCAATAAAAACGAATAGATTGTAGTTATTTCAAGGTTTCCAGAGATCGTGTTCAATGATCAGCTACAAAGTTTAAACTCATAACGTTGCGACGTCTACAAACCAAGATAAGTAGTCATGTACTCACTTTATAAACCTCGGAGAAAAAGCCCTGGCCGATTCTCTCTGTAGAGAAGTCATCGAGTCTGTAGAGCCTGGCTAGTGCCGAGTGCAGGGCCTGGTACGAAGATGACCGAGCCAAGGCACTACGGTAACCTCCAGAGCGAGGTAACCGTGGCGTCGAGTCGCTCGGGGTTCGTGATATAACATCGCTACGGGTAAAATTTTCACTTTCAAAATATCCTTCAGTATTAGAATTAGTTCCTAACTTACTTTCATCGAGGCTAATTTTGGCCTTGAGTTTTTTGCTGTTTTCAGTAGCAATATTAGTGCAACCCTGTACTTCTTTAATCAAAAATCCGTTAAAATCACCACAAAGTTCGTTTTCAGGAGAAGCTTCTTCCTCGCAGGAAGATTCCATTAAACTTGTACTCGTATGTGAAGTAAATTTTGAAGATGTATCTGTCACAACGCTGCCACACAGCGGCAATGTCGTTATTGGCAGTGGCACTCGCCATGATGATGCGCTTGACCACGACATTGGTCTGCCACACATGCCGCGTTCTCCAAGAGTCACAGCCACTTTGCTACAAGTTCCCCCACGCTGCATAACATGAACCTCTGCACACTGAGCAGTAACTTGCCTCACTCACAGTACCTCTACTACAAAAGCTTTAGCAAATTCTGATGCACTAGGATAAATTTATTTTAAAAACAATACAGTTGTATAATACCAGAATATCATCTTTCAAAAACCCAGCCAAATCTTAACCGAGCTTTTCCAGTTATTGATTTATGTTTTCTTGGAACCTGAAAAACAACTGAATTCCAATATTCAATAATATATGACCAATAGCATATTTAAAGAATACTATAAACACTAGAGCACCAGTGAAATGAAGTACCATAAAACAGGATGACTTGGACCATTTTAAGCACTTACAATTTGTGATCCAAATAGTCACAAACTTAATATATAAAATAAATCTTTTTATTGCATTTGTAGGTTATCTCATGGTACTTCAGGAGCTATCAACACAATTTTTCTAAGGCAAAAACTTTTTGAGCATAAGGTTTTCTTTTCATAAATGTCAAAACAGTCCAAGTAACTCCATCAATGATCCCAGTCTCCCTGCTTTTCAATAAGTGCAGAAATTATAACAAGGTCTTTTTTTTTCTTTCAACACACAAATTGGTTAATCAATCAAGACTGCTGTTTACACCTAATGACCCACAACCTACTATGTGAAAATAATGTCTAAAGTAGCACTATCAAATACAAGTTATTTGAAATATATCTTAGCATCGTGGAACAAAATAGACAAGGGAACTGAAGTTCGAGTTTTGTATAAAAAATTTATAATAACCTTCTCAGTATTAAATTTGACAATTATTAGAAGCAAAATTAAATTACAGCTTAAATTGAGATGGCTTGAGTTTAGGATATATTTTGGATCATTTGTAGCTATCAAAGGTTATAAGATTTATTGAACACTACCTAAATAATAATTAATTTAATCTTGCATTCAAGGATTCCACATACTTTTCTTAATGTATCTATAGTATCTATAATTTGAGAAATTTACAAGTAAAAGTTGGAAAAGCATAAATTCAAAACAGAAAATCTAATTTTGCACTTAATTTACAAAGCCTTTCAAAAAAATGTTTAAAACCTTCATTATAGAGAACATTCTACTTTGTAACTTACAACAGTTCAATATACTTAACTAGAATTAGTAAATAAACAACAGAACATGTCACTGGAAATAGGTCACAAGCAAACAAATTTGATATGCATGTCCAATTTATGTTTACAATTTATTTTTTAACCAAAATAACTAGATTATAACATATCATGGATTGAATGATAAATTAATTTTCAAATGAATAAAATAATCAATTTAAAATTTTTCACAGGAGCCTTGGATGTTTAGAATACATAAATAACTTACTGTTTGTTAAAAATTAAAAGCATTAAGCATGCACTAATAATCTCATGAGAAATTTGACTGGTGGATATATAAAGTACTTTTCATAAATTGATAATATGCTTAATGCTGTCATTACTCATAACCATAAGCTATCTGCTATGAATATTGATAAGAAATCTGCCACTTCAAGTCATTTTTGACTGCAAATCTGAACATTTTTAATGATCAGTGATGATAGGGTGCTTACAAGACACAAGTCTTTGCTTGAAGGAAGCACCTTTATCTAAATAAATTTTCCTAAACATCTCACAAACATTCACTACCGCAAGTAACCCATGCAAAGCTGCTATAATTAATTTTAATTTATTTCCTTAATGTTAAGTTGTAAACTATCTAACTTAAGAAAAAGCAGGCTAGGTTCAGGTATGGCCGTATGGGAACTGTAGGGAACATACATTCTGGAAAGGTTTCAAAAGATTAACAACCATGAAAAAAAAAAACAATTTATTACCAGTATTACAATTTACACCTTACTCAGGTAAAGACTAGCAAATCATGTGCAGTGACAAATGACAATTAAAACTTAGAAGGCAACTTTAGTGTCAATGACGGTACCAATATCATAAGTAAATTGAATTCTATGGCTTCATTGGCTTGATCATCTATCTATGCTGGCTGCTATCTACTATGGAGTATGATCGCCGAAAAAAGTTGAGCTTGTCACAAGAAATTCAAGCACTCACACATAAAGAAGCCCTTTATGTGAGCGTTTAAATAGCTTGGTTGCGTTTAAGGTTGTTGAAGAGCACAATCTATTATTTCATACATGATTAAGGCAATAAGGATAGCTTTGCCATGTAATTCGTCGATGCTTCCGAGTTTGTTTACGTTTCCCTGGGGCCTGGCCTAGGTCAGCTAGGTTTGAGTTTTGACGTGAGATCTCGAAATTCGGCCAATGACACATATATTTTATAGCACTGATGACGGCATTTATAATATATCTATGTTTAATTGTCATTCACACAAAACGTGTCATATTCCTTTTAGCGAGTTACTTTCAATCCTAGCTAGGGTAGTAATAACTTCAAGAAATCTCTGCCAGCTTAACACACCCACACTGCACAAGCGACTACCGACGACTGACTGTTCATGTACAATTGTACATGTAGGACGAATAGACATGAATCGCATCAGCAGCAATGAGCAGCGTACCGCAGCTGCTGAAAGAAAATCAAGTTAACATGTAATAAATTTTATGCAAACTGAGTTCAGGAGACCACGAAGCAATGGTAATAACTTAGTGCCTTCTCAATTCATTCAAATGCCGGTGTCTTGTTTTCATCATCGCGTAAATCGCGAATTCCGCTCCAATTTCGCAAAATTATGTGTGATGTGTAAAATATTCGGCTCTTTAATAATTTGATTCAATTTAGTTCGATTTAATCAATTTCTCTATCTTAGCTCAATAGACTCTTATTTTAGGATACCATTAATAAACAAAAAAGGAACGTCTGTAATTTATAACGAATGAAGATGAGCGTTCTTGCTTTTGACAGGCGCGAAACACATGTGGCCCTCACTGTTCCCAATTATCGCTCGGTGTAACCATGGTTGAATGAAATTAGGCGTCGATTTCAATGTTCCGCTTATCAAAACCCACTACGTTTGACTTAAATGTCGCTTTATCATGCATGCTAGGTGTAAAAATTATATTATCACAAGTTCTTCATAATTTGTTATTCGATCAACATTTTATTAAATTATATGCCAGCCATGCATTGTATTTTGATAAAGACAATAATATGTTGAACAGAAATTATTCCTCTGTAAAACAATGTATAGTGTAATAAGTGCACATGCTACTTCAGCGTAATTATTATTGACTTATGCCTCGTGAGTTACGATAGCGCTAAGAGCGAGTCCAGATATTATCAGCTGATAATTACATCCCAGGGACCACATCACTCCTGTCCAAAATTTGATTGGGCAGAATTTGTAGCAACTCGTGGACGCTTAACCCACTCAAGTGTAAATCCGTGTGGAGTTTCTCAAATTTGATATGATTATGAATTTATGATATGTATTTGATCTACCAATATTTGAAATGAATATGAGTTGATATGAATTTATTCGTTAATAATTCACGCTGATAAGCATTATCAGAAATGCCTTTGTTTGCTTCGTAGGTAAGTAAAGCATTTTATCTATGAACGTTTTATATTTATATTTTATGTAAGTATAATTATATATTTTTATATTTTATATATGTTTAGCATTTTATATATGAACGAAACCAACGGAAAAAAATTCTGCAAGGTTGTGATTCAATCATTCTGTTTAATTATATTTGCATAAATATATTTACTATAATTTTAAAACAAATTCATGAAATATATTGCATTCTCATTTTTAGAATATATGACATTCTTTGAAGTAAACATCCGGTAAAGACTCAAATATAGGAGCTAAATATTTATACAAATAATAAATCGTAGCTATTCAGAAAGCGCAATTACTGCCTAAACGCAGAGCTGGGCAGCGCTACTTCGAAATGTAGCGGATGGCTACCGCTACCGCTACATGCTCTAAATGTAGCGGGCGCTACCGCTACATTGCTTTAAATGTAGCGCCGCTACCGCTACATGTAGCGCGCTACAGCCCACGTACCTCGGCCTAAACGTCATGCCGCAATACTTGCACTCATTTTTTCATGGCACCCAAAAATTCTAAAAAGGTTTCATAAAACCTTACCAACCAACCAATCAGATCGGTCCTTCTCTTCTTGCATGCTACTAAACAATCAGCTGAAATCTTCACTTGGATAAAGACATACGAACCTATCAGTTCGAACCTTCTTTTTATCTGCCCGGATCTTTACAAAGCAATCAGTTTGAACTTTCTCTTCACTTTATGAAACCATACTAACCAATAAGTTTGAATCTGCTCTTCGACACCGTGGACCTTGGGAGACCCAGTAGCGGTTGTGCGTTGGTTCCAGCCTCGACTTGACCAGTAACGCCAGGTCGGTCGCTGGGCAACAACAATCTTCTCTTCTCCTACATGAAGCCATACTAATCAATCAGTCGAACCTTCTCCCTTGTTTTTTTTTTTTTATGAAACCATAATAGTCAATTAGTTCGAACCTTCTCTTCACTTGCAGGCAACCATGCTAATCCATCAATTCGAACCTTCTCTTCGCAAACAGATCACACTAACCGAGTTCGAACCATCTATTCACTTGCATTGAACCATACTAATGAGTCATTTCGAATCATATATTAACTTGCATGCAAACATGTGTGCGATCGACGGTGTTCACATCGGTGTATAATAACTCCGTGCCAAATCCCGCTTCACCTACACCGGCTTCACTTCATAGCGAGTTTTCGAGGAATATTATTGAGAAAAATAATTTGCTGCTTTCCGATCATTCGCGGGTCTCTGAGGAAGTCGATCAGCAGATTTGAACAGCCCGCAGAACTCGATCGGTAGTAAAAGGGTAGAGAGGCTTTGTGAACACTTAATGCAATGAAAATTACCAAAGAATTACAATATGAATATTTAAACAAGCAGTTTTAGTTGACCAATTAATTCCCCATAATGGATTTTACCTATAACGGCCGAGGTCTGCAGCGTAACACCCGTGATAGGGGTGGAATTACTGATTCACTGTACGTTGGTGTGGCATGAAGCAACGTGCAGCTAGAGTAGGCGAGTATCGCGGGTCATTGTAACAGCACGGCAACCTCTCAATTCCATCTGCAGTTCTTGATCGTCCAGGGCAGTGCGGTTCAGTGGTCAAGTGACTGATACTTAAATTCCAGCTACGCCTTTGATGCTTGTGAGAGCGTTGTAGATTAGGCAGTTAGGCTTTTCACCGGTTCTGAACATGCAGAATTTTCATAGCTTATTGCGGATCTCCAATACGCAACTGACTGCTCCTGCAGTCAGCGTATTCGAGATGCTAACGCTGCTCCAGCAGCGTTAGCATCTCAGAGACGAAGTGGCAAGGAGTGACAGGTGAAAAGCAACAGAAACAGAAAAGGGAAATGCAAGGAATCCTACCTACATAACTCAACCACACAACCGAGACCTGCACAGTCAAGACACCGCGAGCTCAGTGGTGGGGCGCTCAGGAACATGAATAGTTAGTTGATCCGACTGGAAGTGTTCATCGCGGTATTACGAAATTGAGCTGCGCATAGAAGCTTGTTTGTTAGAAATTACGACACATTAATTTACACATACTTTATACTTCCCAACTTCCGCAGCACGATGAAGTGCAGGTTCGATATGTGCTGTTCGATGTAGGCGATCATAAAGACACGAAGTAAATGAATGAAGTTTGATCGCGATACATTATTTGTGATTTTAATGTGTATTGTCATGAGCCCAGGATCCAAAAACGCAAGGCATGAATGAACAGAGTGTAAATGAACGCTTAAGACCTTGAAGACCACTTATCATCTATACATTCTTACAGCGTAGCTGGGATCTATAGTTTTATATTCGCCTATGCTTGGCTCTTGAAATTCATGGTGCACTTATTCGTCGATACCATACCTTCAAATAGCAGGCGGCTCAGATTTCGCCTTCTAGAACAATCAGATTTAAGTAGAATCCTACCTATGGTCCACTAAACATGGTCATCTTAAAATTTCAAGGAGCACACGGAACTTTGCAGCCTTCATCATTGTCACTTCTGTTACACACGTGCACGTCACAATGTGGGCGTTTAAATTTGAAAGTCATAATATATAATAAAAAAATATAATATAAAGAAATTTCGCTCTGCCACAGATCAAGACAAAACGGTGTTCGCAATTCCTAGATTAGAGCGCAAAAGGAGACTTCACTCACATGACGAGCACATGACTTTGACAATACGATTTAAGGTCCCTGACGGTCCTGTTCATCGGTCGACAACAATTTTTATCAGCACCGCGCCCGTCGCAGTGTCTGTTCCAAGATGATCGAAGCCATACATAGTAAAGCACGCACGATTGGGGCACAGATACAATTTTTATATCAAACAGGGAGTTGGCGAATTAGCCGTTAACCGTCACGAAAACATTATTTCCAACAGGAAGACAAGACACGTGTTACGTTCTTATAAGAGGCAACCATTAATTTGTAGCGACAACCTTTCAATAATAGAACGCAATCAAATCATAACTAAGGTTAATGATAAGCAAGACCGATAACACTGAATATATATTTCCTTACGATATCATCATGGCCACTCAACTAAAGCGAGGTCTCAAACTGAACCCATGAAAAATAAACGAAGTCATTTTGTAAAGAGCAGTAACGAAGTCAAACAACAGCAGGTTGTAAGGAAATGACTGGTTCCACTAAATTGGTAGAATGGTTTTGATTGAAAGCCAGGTCCCTGGTTCACGTTGCACGCAACGAGCCTCATTGTCAGCGTTTAACGTAATGTGAATATTAGTTAGATTTTTCGAAGTAGTCCTTGCTGCCCACAGGATCAGGCTTCATGGTGTCGCTTCCGGGCTTCCAGCCAGCAGGGCAAACTGTTGAGTGCAGAAGATATTCATGATGATGAATATAGAAAGCGTCAACCTTGAAACCAACTCAGTGTTATCTCATACGCAACTATTGTCAACTTTTTTCGAGTCTGAACCCATATCACCTCGGGTGCAAGCAGCATGCAAGCTGGAGTGCATGTTAAATCTGTTCATTTATTTATGCAACCCCGCAAGATAAGCTTAATTCGGAGTTCACAATATATCTTTGAAAGTTGGTGCGTAGATGGGCAGGTGCTGAGACTAAATTTCTAAAATACATTTTACCGATTCCTTTCAGATTTTTCGACCCCAACACAAAAGTATTAACAGCGTATCAACTTCATCCACGAGTTTAGAGAATTTTAGTGGTGATGTATAGCTGAGGAGACTAGGCGTGAAGGCAGCAAGTGACAGATCGCTGAAGGGGTAATTGCTTCACTGAAGTTGACGAGACACTGACTTCTAATGAGCGGCAGGTATGAGTGTTTGCAGCCGTACGGGCTACACTTTGATGAGAGCAGAAAGGCATTTACGAGAGTTACAAAAATATATAACCTATTTGGCATAAAAACAAAATTAAATTTTACAAGTCGCAAAGAATGGATGGATATCACAGTTTACTCTCGATTAGAACGTGTGATTTGTGATTAGTTTCCTACTTTGTTATTTGAAATGAGAGTAAAATACATCTCACCCGAGGTGACGTAGGGTACAGTAGGATCCAGGACTAAAATTGTGATCACTAGTATATAATTTTTAGGGTGATAGAAAAATTTAGGACAACTATATCTGATTCAGAAAACCTATGTTTAAAGGCTTTATTGGCCTGAAAATACCCACCTTCACCGTGCTGGTCTGTAAACTTGAAGGCTTGCACCAAACGAAGAGTTTCATCGACGTCACGCCCAACAGGCAAGTCGTTGATGGTGATCTGCAATAATGAAGCAATCTCTTACGCAATAAGTTATACTAACATTAAAAATTAATGTGGCGAAGACAAGTAAGAAGATTGAAAACACGAACTTTTTCAAACAGACATAGACGAATTCGAATAAACGATTGAAGCTGACAAAAAAATGTCGTTAATAATCTAACAATAAAATTTAATTTTTATTACAAAGCAACAGATTTAATCATTCGATAATTGATTGAACCCAAGACAAATCTAGGAATAACTTATTCATCCTTTGAACCTACAGATCAAAACTTCTAATATTCAACCCAGTTCGCGTGAGCAACAAATACGGTATAGGCCGAAACTCGGAAGGTCTAAGAAGTGTATACGAGTTCATCAAACATGTCGCGGGAAATAAAGGTAATATAAGCACCTGCATCATTCAGACACAAAGTAGCTCATTTCAAAACTAAAGGTCTGCAGGTAAAGGTGGTAATGGGTTTATAACCTCATTTTGATATAGGTACGACTTTTAGGAGATGTAAATCTACAAAAAAAAAAAAAAACCAATGCCGCTTTTTCCAGGCTGAAAACAATTACGCCAGGACTTACTTGGACCGAAGAGAGGGAATGCTTTTTGAGGCAATGCGAATTGGGTAAAAAGGGGAGAAAGTTGGGGAAACCCTGGTTCAAGGAAACAAACTTGTCACTAGACCGATAGTATGTAGACACAAAATGGCAACATTCTGACTCTAAATTTTGGTACTCCGTTCGTTCAGGGACACCAAATCAAGGCCGTACTGGAAGTACGCCATTTTGACGGCAACCAAGCGCCGCCAACAAGCGACATCGAGAAATAAACTAAGCTTTCCACGGCTATCTCCTCTCTCATCGGTGCCGCTATCACAGCCGAGAGAGTGGCGCTAACCACTGCACTACAGTGAACAAATGCTCCTACATGTATATTGCTTCATTGGGCGTCAGACACGCAATATACCGGTAAGCTGAACATCACATACCGATTTATATCAACTTACTCTTACCAAGAACCGCTCTAAGCTTTACTTCATTAACCAGGCTGTCATTCTTCGTGCGGAAAATTGTCATTTCAAATAAACTGACAGCTAAAACTCTCTAGTTTTATATAGTACAGGCTAATGTAACAATTCTCATTATGATTTTTTGTGCACTGACCTGTCGTAGGTTTTGTTCTTCGTCAATGATGAAGAGGCCTCTGAAGGCGACACCATCCTCCTTGAGTACTCCGTAGGCACGAGCGATCTCGAGGTTCTTGTCGGCCAGCAAGGGGATGTTCATGTCGCCGAGACCTCCTTCACGGCGAGGGGTGTTCACCCTGCCAAGAACATTATCGTCAGCTGAAATACTCCACTCAGTCACGATTATCTTTACCATATTAGCGTTACGGTACAAACAAGGGAACAATGTGAATACAACCATTGTTGAAGCTAGAATGAACTCTGATTCATATTGTGTAATCAAGGAAAACCTCTAAATCCAAGGTTCAGAAAACGAAATTTCGTCACTTTCAATTTCGTCAAAAAAAATACACAATCATATAGACACCATACTAAGTTACAAAGGCATACACGATAGAGGCACGGAGCAAGCCGGGGTCTTTACTCCTGCAATTTTGCAACATAAAACACGAATTTAAAGTCTCCTTTGTGCCTTCAATTATCAGCATAACCCATGGTTCTTTCTGACAATGGTGATCGATCCAATAGAAATTAGGACATCGGTAAATGCATTTTCACTTCGCCACGGCTCTTTTAGTGGATGAACATAAGAAATGATAACTAACAGAAGTGCTGCACGTTAAAGCAGCTATACTACACACAATTTGTAACATTAGTGCAAACGGGAATTGAATTCATCAGAATTCGCATTCTATGTAGCATATAAAAGCTATTATATATCACCATCATAATTAAGGTTCAAGACAAGTATAATGTTCAATATTGGCTATAAAGCGATCATGCAGCTCACCAAGCGAGATGGGAGAAATGAGAATCTGTGGAGCAGCCAACAACTTCACATCCGATCTTCCTGAAGTCCTCAACTCTATCCGAGAAAGCAATGATCTCGGTTGGGCATACAAACGTAAAATCCAGAGGGTAGAAGAAGAAGACCAAGTATTTGCCTTTGTAATCAGCGAGGGAGATTTGCTTGAATTCTTTGTTAACGACTGCCGTGCCCTCGAAGAAGGGAGCAGGTTTAGCGATGGCAGGCATGGGACTAATGGCACTCATGATTAAAGCTGGGGATGCACACGGAGCAACACACGAACACAAATCTGGAAAAAAAGAATGACGTTAAAATCAGAATAATAACAATAATGCAAATAAGAAATGAGGCAACGAGTTGTTTAATTGATTTAAAATACTTCTGCGTGAGCCCGCTCGTGATTCGTGAAGTCATTTTGTAATGAGCTTAGCATTGTAGCTCGTCGGTAATCGCCGCCAGGTAATTCCACGCATGCCTCAGGATAACGTGCCGGTTTGGTGCTTATCGGGCTGAACAAAATAATTGAGGTTATCACCTGAATTTTGCTGCGGGTAGATTAGATGGGATGTTCAAGTGATAACGCACCGCATTCAAGGCTGCCAAATTTCATTACAGGCACTGACTGACTATTTCTAAACGCTCGAATGTAAAAATCTTTTCAAACATTCGACATCAATCGCGTCAATCAGCAAAAACAAACTTGCTGATCCGCACATTAAATCAATGCGAAGCAAATCAAACTTCAAGGAAGTCACAGTGAAAACGTTCCACCAACTCAAAATCCATTACGGCATCGAATGCTTGTTGACAATTTAACCACAGGGACTTACCACACAGACAATTTGTACAATGCCACATACAATTCTAACTAAGATTTGTAGTTTCCGACGTTCAATTTCTTTCTTCTGAGAGGCGCCACGGGAATTTCATCCACGTCAATGGAGCCTCGACCCGAGTCGAAAGCTTCAGAAATATCGCTTCTCGCGGACCCTTGACTGATAGAGGTCAGCGTTTCAGAAGAGCCCGCAACAGATAATTTATCCGCCGTCTCAGTAGAGGTAGTTTGGGCAAGTAAACTTTCTTTGCTGTGGTCCAATTTGTCAGTACAAGTGTTCACAGGCACGACTTCAATTTCCGATTTGTCAGCTGCTACAGTTTCAGGAGCGCGCGATGAATCCAAGTGATCGATCGATATTTTTTCGCCAGTATCATCAGATGTAACGGAAGAAAGCGCCGTTTTCTCGTCTACTTCAAGAGATGGATTTAGTTCCCGCTCTCCAGTTGTGTCAGAAGAAGTTTCAGTCGCTGGGTGCGATGCTTTGCTGTAAAGCAAAGGATCTTCTTCAATTTCGGCTTTTGTGTGCGCAGAATTTTCCAGATTGGAAAACGCAGTCTGCTTTATTATGACGCTCTCATCTGAGGTAGCCTCTCTCTTATGTTCCTCGCTCGATTTTGCGTCAGACAAAGGACGTTCAGGATTATCACGCTCCACCGAGTTAACTTCCGTTTCGGTTGGCTCCGGCGTAACTTTACCAAGCTTTCTGTCAAAACCACCCAAGTTCGAGCAGACCTCTGTATCGTCTTTTACGTCTGTGCAATCAGGTTGCACAGTTCCTCCCGTCTTATCTTCACTGGCCTTATCCTCGGTAGCTGTAAATGACGTTTCGATAACCAGTTCAGTTTCGGATGTAGGATCGCTTCCAACTACCGATAGTGGCACCATCGGGTCGCTGCTTCCCGCATGTTTATTAATTTCCGAATCTACAACTTCAGTAATTTCCCCCGTTTCATTGTAGTCGGCCCCTCGTAGAGTTTTTTTGTTGTGGATTTCTTCGATCACCAAATCATCTAAGGAACAGTTTTCTATAGAGTTCCTATCCGTGATTTTCGAGTCTTGCAAGTTGACAGAAACTAGCGTTTGCTTCTCAGGGGCTGGGTTAGAATTTTCGCAGCTAGACAGCACACCTTGGCTTTCTTGAAGGCTGGTAAGAGTTGCAAGAGTAGACTCGTTCGTGGCAGACGATTCGTTGTCCTCATCGGCCTCTAGAAGCTCACCGGCTTCATAGATCGTGGGTGTCGGTCCGATGCGGCCAACACTTTCAAGGCGTTGAAGAAGATTATGGTCGTAATTACTTTTACGAACAGACTGTTTTTTAGCAAGTTCTTTTATTATAACGCCCCAATGATCTTCACCTTTATCTCTGGTCTGCACGGTTTCTTCCTCTACTTCAGCAACAGGAGTCGAAGACTCGGGATTTTCTATTGTGGTGTAGAAGTCGTCAGTCTGAATTTCAATCTCCACGCCAACGGTCTTCTTTGCCGATACTTCAGTGACGACTGGGACAGCAGGTGGAAGATAAGTTTTCAGAACTTGTTATTGACAAAGGTCATCCAGCATCATCAAAAATTAAATGAAGGAATTCAATGTAACAAATTTAATGCTTATTTAAATATGAAAATGAAGTACATTAAGGAAATATCTTGTTCATTTAGGTTTTGCACTATGATTTAAAATGGTTAATAAGCCACATAAATGGATTGTTGACATCAAAAAAATTCCAACTGAAGACAAATGCTTTGAAAGGAACTTTATATATCCACAATTTCTAGCAAATATGAAGAAAATATCTCACAGAAGCAGGTAGTCTTTCTCCATAATAGAAATTTGCACTTCATACATTAAAAATTGTAACTACAATTTTTGAGCCAAAAATTGTCCACTCTACAAAACATTCAATGATAACAATTTTTTAGTTTTACATCTTGAAAAGAATTTCAATGGGTTAAATATGACTAGACACAGAGTTGATTTGTAGCCATCAAGCCAATATTGTAAAATTACTATTCATTACTGAAATCCAATGGCTCTGATGTGCCAATTTCAATTACTTTTTAATTCAAGGGGCTTGATCTTGCAGTTTTGTTGCAATGATATTGGCAGCAGATATTCAATCTAGTAGGAATCTTGCACTTCTAAGTTATAAAAATGGCAGGATTCAGGAAAATTCAGTCATGGCTAAGTATAGAGACTTGGAACAGAACAGCTTCTGTTCCCTGGGGTCCAGTGGTGGTCCAGACCACCATCAGACCCCACCGGATCACCACCGGACTCCAGTGGTGGTCCAGTGGTGGCCCGGTGGGACCCAGAGGTGGATTTTTACACTGACGTAAGTTGTAAACGGAGCACAGCAACACACGTCCGCCTGCAGCTACAATAGGTAACAAAGCAATGCTGAACAGATGAGCTGATAGTATTTAATACCAAGCCTGGTTGATCAAACTAAAAAATTCCCTACCGATACAAAAATCATAGGCAACCTTCTTTAGTGATGAATTTCAATTTAATATTAATTGTGCACTTTTGTTGAATATTTGGTAGGGGATAATTCTCTAACTAGGGTCAACAACAGCTCCAAAATCAACTGGTAATTTATTGCAGCTTGGTAAGAAAATTTAGTCAATGCCATGTAGGATACTTCCATGATTATGATATGTTAAGTGTAGAAAACTTCACATCAGATTCAAGAAAAACAGCTGCAGAAAACAATTGCCTCCTGAACTAAGCCCACAACCATCTCATCATTTGTCCAGTCAAAAATTTTCTTTTGGATTATCTACCTCGAGTACCTTCTATTTGCCCATCAATGAAATTGCAAAATTTAGCAGCAAGATTTTGAAATTGGTATAAAAATACAATTTTGGAATTACAATATTACAAAATAGGCTATGGCATTTCAAATTTTCAAAATTTCTCATTACATAACAGAAACAGAAAGACCTACAAGGCTACAAGATACAATATTACAAACAAGTAACAAGTACCGTAAAATGGGGTAACTTAAACCACTTTTTTCTTTATAAATGATGCCATTTTTTTACTAGCTAAACCTGGAGTTATTTAACCAAAAAAATAAAAAAATTGGAGGGGGTACTCTGACAGGCTTTAAATAATAGCTTTTTTTCGTGGGTCACATTTTAAATTTTTTAACCTATTAGATATGCAAACTTTTCAAATCTTTCTATTGTGTTATGTAGCCTCAGTATTAGGCCTTTAATGACCATTGACAAAATTTTTCTATGTTAAATAGTTTTTGAGTTGTGGGGGTTTTTGTTAAAAAACGAAAAGTGGTCTAAGTTACCCCGCAGGTCTAAGTTACCCCATTATACGGTAAATAGGCACAAAAGAAGCCTCCTCATCCTCCTGCTCAACATTATAACCATTGTAAGTAAAGCTTTGTAAAGTAGGTATAATAGGCCCTATTTACAAGTTGTACCTAACTTGTAGTAATTGTAGCTTATTAGTTGTTACTTACAAGTTACAACTAATAAGCAAGTGTGTCCTGTGCTTTCATTTCCAGTGCTTGCAGCAAAATCAGTTTCAGAAGCTATTACAACTGAAAATCATTTGATAATTGAAAAACAATCAAACATTGTCAAATAATAATAAGTGCAATTGTGCAAATGGGTTCAGCATTCTTTATAATTGCATCTAGGCTACATGATCTACCATTAAAAAAAACGTATAAATAAACATTTTCAATGAAACGGCCTCTAGACCTACACAGAAAATACTGCTCGGTTGAGACTACAGTGTACATGTCCTAGTCAGTAGTAGTCAGCCATCAGTGTCAAATGTTGAACTAAGATTAATCAGCCAAATGCCATTGCCACTCACTCAGCAATGGTCGGGATTTCGGGAAGACATGAAATGAGAACAAACTCAAGCAGTCAAGCAAAAGGTTTAAAGGAATATTGTCTATACGTTTTAAAACCAATGCGTACAGTTACAGTTGATCATAGTTGAATATCGATAAATAATACAAAATCAGCAGAGCTACTATATTAAACGAGTGGGATAGACTTAGTACTTCAAAGAAATGACGTAAGTACTGTAAAAAAGACAATCCCGCCTACCGGGGAAACGAACCACACCAACAGCTGATGGGCCGTGGAAGTCAGAAAAAAAACTGGAAATTTTCTATCCATCAAACCAATATTGTCACACTGTGATGAGAATTAAAAAAAATCGCAGGTTAAAGAGAAATTCTTCTACACTAGAACATACGCTCGATCAGAAATGCCTACAGCTAACAACGCCAACTTACCTCAGACGTGCACCGGCTGCAACTAATACCCGCGCCCGCAGCCCGCCAATAGCCAAGGAGAGCGAGATGACGCAAACTGGTTATTGCGTGTGATGTCAGTGAATTGACGTAGCAATTGTCCTAGAACATTCCAAGACTCCACCTAAAATTTTCCTCAATCAAGTTTTGGCTACAATAATGCATTAAAATTATTCGGGAGCTAAATATTTTTTGACTAGTGATCTGTTTTTTAGAAACTCGCATTGATAGTTGTCACACGTCGGTTTACGAGTTTCACAATACCGATGACGACGAAGCTTTTTAAATCAATCTCAACTTACGGGGAATCAGCATGAAACTTACGGCAAGGACGACTTGGCAAATGTTTGAAGTAAAATCAAAAGCATTATCGTCGGGAAAATTAACCGCGCAATTGCCAGTAAGATCGTTTAATCGTTCAAGAACAGTCAGCAAGAATAGAATAGAAGTGTCGGCACTGAAGAAATAGGCCCATGGCCTGTTGCCGATTCTTTAATTTTTCGTGACGGGATTCACAAGGGATCCGGCCTTTGGAACCCGATCTTTCCATAACTGACGATTGATTGAGATAGCTGCTGGACTTATTGTCTGGTCCGTAATTTGCTAGGCACTCTAAGACTGAACATATGCTCCTGCATAGCATAGCTTCGTCTAGTCTGTTCTTGAAGGCGTTCATACTCTGAGCGTCAACGATGCTAATTCAGGGAGGCTGTTCCACTTCTCGGTGACTCAAAGTGAGAAGAAATGTTGTCGCATGGATGTGTTACAACGCAGTTTTTTTAGTTTATAACCGTGGCCCCTGGTGTTGGTTCTTGTTTCAAATTCTAGTAATCCTTCTGGGACCTTGTATAAGCCATGAGTATACTTGTATGCTTCAATGAGTTCCCTACGCAGACGTCGATAACTGAGGCTTGGAAGCTTCATAATCTTTCCTCATAGGACTTGCTTTTAAGGCCCGGAATTATCCTTGTTAGATAGTTTGCACGTACAAGAACAAACTAGACAAAGCAATGGAAAAATATATGTTCAGACTTGAAATGCCTACACCATATCGAACCCGAAGGAGTCTAGTAGCTATTTCAAACTATTGTCAGTTTAGAAAAGATTCGAACTAGTAACGAAAACTTATAAGTACAAGAATCGGCGACAGGTCACATCAGGCCTATTCTTCAGGGCCGACATCACTGTGTTATGCCAAGATCTCTTAGTTTGAACTTTTACAGGATTCCGTTAATTTAGCGAAACATTGATAGGTTAGATTATTTTTATGGAGCAACCGTCATCAGATATCGACTCGACTAGTGAGCCAAGGAAATAAGAAACATTTCAATTCCGCGAGTTATTAGTTCTGAATTTTGTAATGTATCCCAGTACAAAAAAAGGAATGCAAATGTGGATTCTCGATGCAAGACATCCAAAAGTGAATCTTCGTTACCATTATCACTCTGGTGACTTAGTTGTTCATTGTGGGAACATTTTTCCAAAAATGTCAGAAAAACTAGTTACAGCAGGAATGCAATCATCGAAATCCTCTACCCTAGAAGGATTCCTCACGACTGGTCATAAAAAACGCAATAGCTTTTTCTGTCGCATTAAGCTCTGTAAACATGGCTGCTTCCGACTTCAGAAAAAGCTCATAGGCGATATTCTGCGTTCGATAATATTGGTGGTAGTGTTGATTTTCATTATATAAAAATACGTGCAGCAAAAGCAGTGACACGTAGCGCACACTTCAAGTTAAGCACGAAACTAGAATATTCATTTCCAAGACGTGACAAATTCGCTAGCCAAGCAGTAGAGGAATTCAACAATATCATGAACGTACATAATCGAATCCTGGTAATTATTTACTTACAAGCCTTTCAAAGTAACAACAAGCGAAAAATATGCCAATCAATTGACAAATAACACTCAGAAGACAGGGATATAACAGACAAATATTGGAGGCCTATTTTAATCCAGAAAAGACAAGGTAAAACAACGAAGACACCAAAGTCACAATGCCAGTGTTTTGGGCAAGCTCTTAAGTTTATGTCACGTAACTATTTTGGGGCAATGGTGTGATCACAACATAAAAATCCGACAACTCTAAGAAGCATCCTGAGGATCATATCATTCTACATAATTTGTACTGTAAGAAACGTCAACTACATCTTGTGTTAAACATCTTCCTACACTCATGGAGCTGAACTAAAAGTACCACGTGAAGACAGTGTAAAAATACTTGTAAGTCACGTTTAATAACTAATCCGTGAAAATAGTAAACTAAAATAAAACCTACTGAGAGAATGAATGCACGAAGATACCCAGAAATCGAACTAAAAAAAATGAATTTTTGGAACAATGATCAGATCAGTATAGGTAAAGCTACGCGTTATCACTACTCCCTAAATAAAAATTGAGACCCGAAAGTCATCGAGTTGAGCGGAAAGCTCCATGAGTCATGAGACGAGGACGCTTACTCCTGATCTTCTTCCTCTTCCTCCTCCTTGTTTTCCTCGGCTCCCTTCTTGGGGCGGCCGCGCTTGCCGGAAGCGTTCTTACTCGAGGCCTGCAACGGTAGAAATATTTCTATTAAGCAACAACCTTTGTCGTTATGGGCACCTATGGTAATTATTGAAGCATTAATTGAGCTATGCATGATAGGAAGTTTTACTGTGTAAAAAAACTTCTCCATAAAAAACTGCTACATAATTAAAGTCCATAAGTCAGGTGGTCTAGATACTTTAGTCGTAGAAGAGTACAATTGGTATAACCGGATTTAAAATGAGATATTTCAACTTTAAGGAGAATTTCAATCGCCCTTCCGGTTGCGAACAGGCAAGCATATCTGAAAAAAAATTTTGTTCTCAAATTTCTTTCAGATTCTGGGCAGTAGCACCAGAAGGCCTAGACGACGTTGTGCATGAATCGCTAAAAATATTGTATTTGTTAGTCTGAGAAGCAAAATAATGATTTAAAGAACCATTCCGGCGTTAGCATGCCCTAAATATGATTTTATTCAGCATCAAAATACATTCTTCACATTACGATTAGATAATCAAAAAACTACTGAAACATCCACTCAATGAAAAACAAAACTACAGGGTGCGGCGTGGGAACTTACTCTTTTAAAAAAATCACAAAGTAAAAAGTATTAAAGATAGCGTTTTAATTCTTTCTTTTTTACAAAGAGCTACATAGACCACTGCATGGTCGCAACTGAACTGAGTGGACGAAAAACTTCATAGCCCGCGCACCATATTGCGCATGGCGCCACCTTCCTAGGACTAATGGCCGCCACGTGGCGCGCAATTCAAATAAGTAAGTTCCCGCGCCGCACCCTGTATTAAAAAAAATTAGATCACTGTTAAGGAGAAGCCATCAGTCCGGGAATTTTACCTTCTTGGGGGAAGCCTTGGTAGTCTTCTTGCCGGAGCCCTTGGGGCGACCTCTTCCCCTTTTGGGGGCGCTGCCCCCCTCGTCAGCGGCTTTCCTCTTGGGGGCACTGGCGGCTTGAGGCCTTCCGCGCTTCTTGCTTTCTTCAACAGCTGTCTCAACCATGGCTGATGTCTTGCACTAAATCCTGCACAATATGGTTAACTTCATAACGGGCACTCTTACAAGCATGTCTATGCGTACCGTGTTGATAGTTAGAAAGTTTTGTATAGTTCGAAATCACGAATTGCGATTGAAACCTAAGCGACCTTACGGTGAACCACACAGAAGAACAATCTACCACATTATAGTTATTCTAAATGGTTGACCCATTTTAATAAATTCGTATTTATTAATGTATAAACTACAATAGTTACATTAAACGTTTATGCAGAACTTTCCATACAGTTGATTGGGGTATGCCAAGTTATCTACTAGCTCTACTGGTTAACTGCGAAAAAATAACTTTCTTCAATTCCGTCTGACGTCATCCTTAGATATACGCGGTCGGCCTGAGCTTTTTCCATTAAACAACTTCCAGTTTGTTCAATTTCGTACCTAAACCAACGTCTAATGCTTTTTCTTGCCGGTAGTTCATGACCAAATTTTGGACGAAATGTTCGCTGTACTGTAATTTGAGACTTACTTTTAGCAAACTCAAGAACGCAGAAAACCTTATGCGGCAAAGTAGCCATCACATTCACAAGTGGCAGTTAACACTAAGGCGGCTTACTGGCGCGAAAACTCAAACAGCCATTTCTGCAACTTTCGCTGACAAATTCCGCGTTTCATAAGGTTAAAAAATTGAATCTCTCTTTCCATTGGCGTATAAATTATCCCTTTTGAATTTACACTTAAATACAACGAATTTATTACATTGGGCCCATTACTTAGAATATTACTGCAGAATTAAATTGAAGCGCAGAAGATTAATGTGTGTTAAACTCAAATAACATGAAAGAATTGAATTACTAAGAAAGCTTAATTTTTTATGATTCCGAAAATAGGTTTTCAAAAAAGAACGAAACAATTCCCTAGAAGTCTGCCAAAGGCCCGGAATTATAAAGATCATCTCTTCTAAAGACGTAAATAGAGTCGAGAATGAAACCTATTTAGTAATAAAAGCAAAGTCAGAGCTGAACAAGCAATTCTAGTTACAGGAGACGAAAAATGATAAATTACCAAAATTAAGTTGGAAAATATTCACAATTCCATTTAGAAATTAAATTTCACCTAATAAATCTAATTTAAAACAAAAAATTTCATACAAATTAATTACATTTTATTTACGTAACTACAATGAATGTTCAGCATCACATCGGATGTTTTAACAAAGAAAGTTTCACCCATTCGTTCCCGCCATTTCGCGCTCGCTGGTTAGCTAGCTTCCTTCCCGCCAATCCCCTTGCTCGCTCCCGCCCCTCACCCTTACTGGTCCATAACGGTCGATAAGGGATCCTTAATTCAAATCGACAACTCAAGCCGGCCAGCCAACGAATATATTTCTACTAATAAATACTTAAACTCCGTTTCCTAACAAGTAAACCCAGTTAACTATCAACGGTTACAACTAAGAAGTAATTAATATCGCTCATCAGTCATCACGAATAAAATTTACAATATGGCAGACAATGACATCACCTCCATTATTACAGACTACATATAACATATTGCTTTTCATATACCAATCAAGATTAAGCATTTTACACCATGAATATTTTGAAAATAAAATCTACTTGATAGGTGCAAGAAAATAGAAGTCAGCGGGAATTTTAAAGCTGCTTGCTCTAGTCGGACTCTGACATAGACTCTCTACGAAGTTCGACGATGCTGGCCGCCAACCGCGCGCAAACCTATTTATAGATAGACAATAAAATCCAAGCCTATACAAGCACCAAAATTACAATTCAAATTTTAGAATTTAGTACAAAGCCTATACTATCAAACAAAAATATGAGGATACATATAAAAAAATTCTGAGTACTCACAAAAAAACGAGCAATGATGCGATCCTCTCGGAAGCTGGCAAGCCTGTGACGCCGTAGCCCAACGCAGCCCAGCGTTGCTGACAGACGCGACCAAACGGCTATTATTCAAACAATATTTTCTAGCTGCAAGTTCATCCTAGAAAGCTTTTCATATTTTTATTGTGTTATCAAATGTTTTTAGAGTTTTTAGAATTTTTCTTGATTTTATCAATGGCTATTTCATGCAAGAAAAAATTAGGAACTAATACCTTCCGACGCTGTAAACCAACTTGCAAGAGACAGTCATGCCATTTTTAAGTGCAAAGCTTACCAGGGGGTAATTCTGTGAAATAAGCCATTAAAACAGCTTCAATATTATTAATATTTTTGCCCAAAAAATAAAATTTAAAATTGAATATGTGGAAATATTTAAATAAATTAAATTTAACGCGCACTGACTGTGAATAAATTTATTTGGGTAGACGAAAGGCCAAGTATGAGAATTCCAACAATTTAAAATAAATTGTATTATATATTTTCTGATAAGGCCTTTTGAATTAAAAAATTCAGTTAAGAATATATGCAAGCATATTTTAATATGAAAATTTTAATCCGAAAACTTGTGTAATTCAACTTGGAATTAAAGTGGAAGGTACATCTGATATGATGCTGGATGGATGACCATGATTAAAAAATTCTTTTGGGTAGGAAAAGACACAGCCAGGACGTTATATTAATTTTCAGTCTGCCCGTGATTTCTAAAACGAATTTAACATATACAGCGATAGCTACAGATGAGGCAGTACAGATATGTGGAACAAACTCCCTGCTTACTTCGCTTACGCGGAGAGTAAGCGAGTTTAAATAAATGCTTTCAAGAACAGAAAAGACGACGTAGATGAAGCCATGAAGGAGTATATTTTTCAATCAACTATAGGTGCTTGCCGGCTACCACCTCTCAAATTGATGGATTTTCAGCTGCTACCTAGCTTCAACGTTAGTATTTGATAGATCTGGTCAAAATGCCTGTCAGAGTGTCACTGTGCCTGAGTGTCATCACATGTCCAAGACCAAGAGAAAAGTCGAGAGCACTGATTTAGTGATTATAAGAAACGACGATAGGTAAACTTTGATTCATTAATGTTGTTATTGCTGCGTCTCGTTTTGAAATCAGAATTTGGCTCACTTTTCAGTGTTACTTATGAATTAAATTTTGCGTTTTGATAACCTAGTAGGCTACTTCGCATTGTCACTAAGACTGGCCACTGGGTGGTGCGGCCCTTGGGTTTAAATAATTAATTTTACACTAAAAAGTCCATTTCCAAAAACCTTTCAAGCTGAATAAATAGCTAATGAGATTTCAGTTTCTAGATATTCTGCAAGTAATGACAATTTTTCAACTGCCTGGGCTCTAGATTGGTTTTAGCATACCTAGCCATTGTCACTATCATAGTGTAGGTACCTACCTATTCTGATTTTTGATCAGTGTTGAGTCCAGGTGAATTTGTTGAAGCAACTATACAATTTGTTAAAGGTAGTTAAATTGAAAATTTTTCAACTTTATTCATGACATGAATACTTTATGAGTTCATGTGAATGAGGAGGGTGGCACTGTGCTACTGTCTGCACTGCACGACTGCAGTCTCTGTCCATCATAGTGGCAAACCAGAGATTTTTTAGAATCAGTTCATTTTTAATTTCCTCATTTACCCCAGATTTTAACAGATTTCTTATGTATGATAACTCTGGTATCCAAGATACTTTACTGGTCTACTTATAGGACTCAAAAATGAACTTGAGGAAGAGTCTAAAAAACTCTCTGCTTTGCCACTATGCTGTCCATTACCGTAAAATGGGGTAACTTAGACCGGCGGGGTAACTTAGACCACTTTTCGTTTTTTTAACAAAAACCCCCACAACTCAAAAACTATTTGACATAGAAAAATTTTGTCAATTGGCATTAAAGCCCTAATACTGAGGCTACATAACACAATAGAAAGATTTGAAAAGTTTGCATATCTAATAGGTTAAAAAATTAAAAATGTGTCCCACGAAAAAAAGCTATTATTTAAAGCCTGTCAGAGTACCCCCTCCAATTTTTTTATTTTTTGGTTAAATAACTCCAGGTTTTGATGCATTGTAGTAGAACTCTTCTAGTTACATATGCAAATGACAAATTTTAGGAAAGTGTCATAGTTTGCAAATGGGGGGCGCCGCCCCCAAATGGGGTAACTTAGACCACCTAATGTCAGCCCTGACGGGGTAACATAGACCGGCTTGGAAGTTAATATAAAATTACCATATATAACATATTTTATGTTTGACAGCCTATTTATGTTTTTTCTTTATGTTTCAGACTCTACAGAGTCTTATATATGGTAATTTTAACTTAATTTCCAAGCCAGTCAATATTACCCCATCAGGGCTGCCATTAGGTAGTCACATTTCCCTCATTATGGGGCGGCGCCCCCCATTTGCAAACTATGACACTTTCCTCAAGTTTGTCATTTGCATATGTAACTAGAAGAGTTCTACTACAATGCACCAAAACCTGGAGTTATTTGGAGTTATTTTACCAAAAAATATAATTGATTTTACCACCCGGTCTAAGTTACCCCAAGAGCTGGGGTAACAAAGACCATCACTTTTTTTTAAATTACATAAAGACTATGAGAGGCAGGAGCCAGCAATTTATGGTAAGTGAAGCTAGAGTATAGACCTGTATTTTGCATGTTTCAATTCGAGTTTAATTTAGCTAGTAAAAAAATGGCATCATATATAAAAAAAAGTGGTCTAAGTTACCCCATTTTACAGTATTGTCTTAACAGTGCAAATGACAAAGGTGTAGCTACCTACATTTATTTATTGTTAACCATATACTATCTCAACATCACCATATACTCAAACTTTTGCAAAAACTTGTTCATTTTTAATAGGCCTGATCTAGTTCAAAATTTTATTCAAATTTTATCAATATGAAAATGCTTGTATCCATGATACTTAACTCATTTCACTGGTCTAATTGAATGATTGACCAAAGAGTCTGCTTTTACAGTATGGCCCAGGAAGGAATAATAACAATGATTTTTGGTATATTCAAAAATCAAAATCTGACAATGGTAAAAAAATTGAGTAAATATTCACAATCATTATGTTTATAATTATCTAGCCACTCGTATAATGATGAATAAAAACTGTATAATGCTGGTCAAAACCTAGATGAATTCCATGGTCAGGAAGGTGCAGCGTGTACGCAGGAGGTTCGTTTGCGGATGTACGCCAGTACGCCAGGGAAGAAAGTTGCCAATATGCTTGTTAAAAACGGAAGTGTAACCCTTGCCCACACTCAGGAAGATGTATATAAACAGGGAAATTTATCGCGTAAATCAATTTTATTATATTTTTTTCGCGCAGGCGTTCGGTCAAATCACGGTCATCACTCATCAATTCCGCGCTGCGCAGCACTCGGCGCGGGCGGCGGAGCCGTCCGACACAGTTCTGATTTAGACAC
>NW_025942470.1:0-12027 GCF_000764305.2 Hyalella azteca
TTCTTGGGTGTGAGCTGAGTTTAGTTATTGCATTATAGGGTAGGCGTTGGCGCTGGGGCTTGTTTACGCGCTAAATTTGTGGTGCAGGGCTGCGCTCCCGTTTTAGATTATCTCTGCCTTTAGTAAAATTTTGTGCTACGCCTCCAGGAAATCTTCACAATTGCGCAGTTTCCTGAATTGTTATTAAACGCTTGGCCTTGTTTAACGTTATTTAGAAAGGATAAACATGGATATTTCGGGAGCGCCGACTGCTTCGGGATATTGCTGTCCCGATCAACCGTTGTTTTTATGGAATAATTCTATGAAATAATGCAGCGAATGACTGCAGAGGTGAAATGAAATTTTTAAGGCGATTCAAAGAATTTCGATGTTTGGCGAGGAAGATATATATAATCTATTGCCATTTTTTTCTATTTAATACAAGCTGACATCTCGTACGAATTGGTCAGCACAAAGAAAATTATTCGAATTTCTACTCGGTCTTAAAAAAAACAACTATACAATTATTATTTAATTGTATTGTATGGTTATTGCACTCATCAATGGCTTTATTAATTCAGAGGAATTTGAAGGAAAACTCAAAACGATATGAATATCAATCTTTTTCGCCTATTTATTTATAAGTACTCAACTGACTCATCTCTTAGCAAGTAATATAACGATCCACATGGTGATGCGAATGGCGCGCTACCGTACACGTAACACAGATACGCCCTTTTTTTGATGGGCCAAATTGAGTCAGGTTGACCCACCCAAGCGCAAGAAGTGCATCGAAATTTATACAAGGTTTCATTATTTTCTCCCGGTGTATGGTACTTCATAAAGTGCAGGTGATTATGTATTTGGAGTAGTAAGCTCCTTGATGGTTCTCAAAAGGTGCTGTAGATGGTGCTTCTAAAAGAATGAAATAGCAGCTACTGCTGGCGCGGGGGCCACAATAACCGGACAATGAGACGTAGAATTTATTACGTAAAAATTATAATAATACTTGTAATTAATTGCTAGCATGATGAATGGGAATTACAGACGCAATTTAAATTTTGGATAGGATATTTTCTAGAATAAATTAAAACCTTTGCTGATATATAACAGTAATATGCATATAATACAAAGCGTGTTTAATTAAAATTCAATTATTTTGGTAAATAGAAGTTGACTCCTTGTAGATAAATGGATCCGTTGGCGCATATTAATTCTCTAACGTTGTTCGAATATCTTCAATAAAGAAGTAGTTCGTGCAATCAGTAAATTTTAATTCAGACGGCCACTTTTTTCATTTTTCTGAAAGCCTCTATAATATTTTCCAATTGTATTGCTTATGAAATTAATTGAAGTTTATTAAATGACCATTATGTTATATTATTTTTGGAAGCATACATCCAATTCCAAAAGCATTTGACGAGATAATTCCGATTCATGCTATCATTAATGTATAAAAGGAATGTTCTAAGTTCAATTTGTTGCTTGAAAGTCATTTTTGCGATATGCGCCAAAGTTGTGTATTTCTCGTTCATGTTTTTTTTCGTAATTTTTAGCGCATTTTCTCATTTATGGAGAAAATGCACTATTGTGCTCGCCATGTCCGTCTGTCCGTCTGTCTGTCTATCCGTCCGTGACTTCAAGTTTTCTTCGACGAGAAAATGCGCTTTCTGTCACTCACTGCAGTGAGTACTGAGTTATATTTTTCAATTAGATATATGAATTTTCGTTACCTTTCTCTAGCATTCTTCTAAGCATTTTTGTGTTAGTAATTTGTGGGGACAATAGTTTCATTAATACTAACGTTGATATTGAGCTTAAAACAGGTGCATAAATTATCAAAAATATATAAATTTAAATAATGAATTACCTCAAATTATCATAATCCATAGAATCAAAACTCAAAGAGATACAACCACCTCACTCTATAGTGTATAGAAACTTGAGTTGCACAAATAAATATATTTAATACAAGGGAATAATCGACTCTTGAAAACATCAAAATTTTTTGCATGGAGGCAACCACCATCTCTGTGAGTCAGAGGAAGTAGACTGGATGAGGAACGAGAAAAAAAAAACTTGCGATGACACTAATTTTCTTTCAATCAAGTTACAGCAGTTACATTGACAAAGAAAACTCCTGGTTAGAAAAATAAAAACCCGTTCTAATTATGTTTACAATAATAGAAAATATTGTTGTGGAATCAATCATCACAAAAATCTTTAGAACAAGATAAATTTTTTAATCTGTTTTTACCCATTTTCTAAATTTCAATGTTGGAGGACAAAGAACAATTATTGCGAAACGAAATTTAGAGATTGTTAATGGTGTTAACGATCGGGCAGTTAAAGTTTACAGCGGCAACCTGTAGAAATTTTGTGGGCATCTAAACTTGAAAAATATGAAAATTCTATTCAGGAAATATTTAGTGTGAACCAACGAAACGTGTGGAGAAACAAGATAAATATTTAAAACATATGAAGATGCATTACAGTAGTCTCTTAACGGATGTGGAAAAAAAGTTATCTAGAATTGGCAGATTTAGAATATCCTGAAATAGCTGTTAAATAGCAGAATTTTGAAATACGTTCTGCAATAGAGATAATTTGCCAACCTTTAAATGGATGCTAAATATTTTTCGATCTAGGTATTTTCTACATGCTGTTCACAACATTTAAGCTTCTTTTTAACTTTCCTCCAACCTTTATCGAACCTCTCCTGTCCTCACCATTCACCTCGTAACTTTCTCACAACCCTCCTTACATCAACTTTTCAACCCAATTTGAACCTCCCAGCAACTTCCATTGCAGCGTAGCTCAAATCTCAACCATCAACTAGAGCGACGAGCATCTTCTCGTAGTCTCCAGTAGTGTCGCTCTGCACGGAGAGAAATAAGCTAGTGAGCATACCTAGACGATGGCCGTAAAACAAATGATCAAACCATTCAATTTATAAGCAAAATAGGGATAATTTCCAGCTAAATGAAAACATGAATTGTCAGTTATCAGAGAGCAAACCCGGAAGATGGCCGCTCTACTCAACGACTTATACAATGGCCACAAAAAATAATAAAACAATTTGAGTTATAAGCAATATAGCGATAATTTCCAGCTAAATACAAAATGAATTGTCATTTCTCAGAGAACATACCCGGACGATGAACGCCTTACACAATTAATTAGATAATGGCCGCAAAAAATAATCAAACAAAAGATTCAATTTATAAGTAGAACAGCGATTATTTCCGGCTAAATGAAAACATGAATTGGCATTTATCAGAGAGCATACCTGGACAATGGCCGCTCTACTCAACGACTTTTACAATGCCGCAAAATATTATCAAACAAACAATTAAATTTATAAGCAGTACAGTCATTATTCCTAGCCAAATAAAAGCATGAATATTGTCATTTCTCACCTTGATGCGGCTTTCTAGGCTCTTTCCGTACTTCTTCTCGTACTCGTGCTTGATGGTACCTAAGTCGATCTCTGCGCGCGTCACGACCAGCCTGATGAGTGCGTCGTCCTGTGCAGGGAGATCAGACATTAGATAGGGTCAGGGAATGCGGATGCAATTAACGATAAGTTGAAAATTATACAAAATAAATAATTTAAATTATAGTTTAAAACTAAAGGCTAATATTGTTGCTGCGATCGGCTAATATTGTTGCTGCGAGATAGTTTGAATTAACTGCGCCATGCGCTATTGAGTTATCATAAGCGAATTAGGATGCTTATATTGTTTCATGAAAAAGCACTAAGTGCTCATTTTGTTACGCTCACGGTTTTATGCACGGGTGCCGAACTTGATAGCCTAGCTAGATCGGTAATCGTTACTTAACTTCGTAATTAAACATGGCTTTCGCTGTACAATCCGTTCCTCGAACGAACCCATCGATGTTTACCGTGATATCTAGTTGAACCAATCGCTGTTCACCGTGATACCCTAGGGTATGCATCGATGTTCACCGCGATACCGAAATGAATCTATCCCTCCCTTCGAATCACCGATATGTGGAACAGCCTCCCCGATGACATAGTTGGCGCTCCAAGTATGAACGCGTTCAAGGACAGACTAGATAAAGCTATGGAAAAATATATGTTCAGATTTGAAATGCCTAGCACCATATCGAACCCGGTGGAAGTCGAGTAGCTATTTCAAACTATCGTCAGTCATGAAAAGATCCGGTCAAATAACACGATTTTAGATCTTCTGTGAACAAGGCACGAAAAGGAAAAGTATCGGCGACAGGCCACATCAGGCCTACACTTCAGCGCCGAGATCACTATGTTATGTTATAATGTATGCATCGATGTTCACCGCGATCCCGAAACGAATCTATCCATAATCACCGTATTAGTTACCTCCACGAACCCATCGATGTTCAACGTGATACTAAAATCAAAAAGTCAATCTAAAATCTACCTGAAGCCATCAAAGGCAATAATCTCACCTTAGTCCCAATTCCTTCCATGGCATCGTGCAGGCACTTGGCGTAGAACTTGGGACGGTTCTTGATGCTCGAGACAACCGCTAGGAGGCCGTTCTGCAGGTTACCTACGAACTCGCTCTTGATTGCGTCGGTCAGAGACTTGTCCTGTACATTCAGAAACAAATGTGAATGCACCGATAATATTTTGGTTGGAAAGTTCTAGTTTATTGAAGGAGTTTTACATGTAAGCCGAATTACACTGAACAGCTTGTACATTTGATACAACTGATGTGTACTGAGGCCTGCAGTGAAATCAGCAAACATTTAGATTTTCCTGATGAAAGTCAAATTATTTTTTGTGACCTTACCTGATACCGAAATCAATATGTTGCGAAAATCATTTTTTCGTAGCATTATTAAATATTCATTTGACATAAATTATAAACCGTATAAATATGATTCAAGGAGAAGATAGTGATCTTTTCCAGTTTTCACTTACGTAAGTTTTCTTGTATGCCAGGAAGACAGCCAGCAGCAGCGGGTAGGAGTAGCTTGACAAGATCCTGATGAACTCAGCCTCGTCCGTGCCGTCCCTACCTTCACCTGTGAAATGGATTTCCAGTTTTACACATGTTCGATAGAAACTAAATTTTCGTAATTTTCAAAATTGTTTGGACCTTAGTGCGATTGCTATCGGCCATAAATGCTGAGATGAACGCTTACAGAATCCCTAGGCTGGCTTGTGTATAGCTGCATGGAATCTTTAACACATTTTAGACACCATGACTCAGGCAAGGTCAACTCAGATCAACCCATTTCAGGCACCATAATTTGTACATGGTCAACTATTTCAACGGGGCTCGGGTTAACACATTTCAAGGACCATAACTCTTAGGCTCAGTAATATTGCTTAGCATGCGTTAGGAACGACAAGTTTAAGCCCCATGGCTCTCCAGTTCATTAAAATTGCTGGGTAGGCGTCATAGCTACGACACGTAATTTGGGCATGATCAACTATTTTTAGGGGACTCGGGTTAACACATTTCAAGCACCATAACTCTTAGGCTCAGGAATATTGCTTATCATGCGTAGGGAACAAGTTTAAGCCCCATGGCCCTCCAGTTCATTATAATTGCTGGGTAGGCATATACGTAGCTACGACAACTTTTAGGCACAAAATTTCACCAGCTTGGTAGAGTCGCTCTGCCAGCTTAGGCGCCAGCTCCAGGTCGATGTTTCCTTCGTCTCTCTCGCCAGAAGTCATGGCAATGAGCAGACTGCGGAAATGACCTGAGGTCTCCTTCTCGAGGCTCTTCTGTAGCGACTTGTCGAACTTGTGCTCGTAAACAGATTTCAGTTCTCTATAGAAAAAAAGTGTATTATTGTACGTACGAAAAGTGGTGCTACTGCGAGAAAGAGTAATAATAATTAATTAGTCGTCTGGATTATCGTTGCTACAATTGAAAAGTAACATTGTTATAAAAAAACGTTGTCACATTTGCATGAAACAATTGATCAAGATCAGGCAGTAAGGATGTGTATATATATGAATTTGCATGATCACGGACTTCGGCTTCATCGTCATATCGTCGGCTTCGGCTTCATATCGTATTAGAATTAGAACAGTCGCCAAAATAATATTTCATTACTATTCGTTTTCATAATTAATATGGAGTAATTAAACTGACTTGATCTCCTTGTTGTTGCGGGTGCAGAGGATCTCGACCAAGGTGTCCTCGTTGGTGCCCACGCCCTTGAAGGCCTCGTGTACGTGGTCGGCGAGCAGCTCGGTCGTTGGTACCAACAAGGCCAGCACCACGCGCTCGAAGTGCCCACTCAGTTCCTTCTTAAGTTCCTTGGCCAGGTCCTATCGGACAAGTAAAACATAAAAAAGATATTAAAGAGGGGTCCCAGGAAACCTTTTTCCACGGGAAGAATAATATATTGTGATAATGGAGCCGGCGAGACCAGAAAATTTCAAAATTTGTAAGGAGCCTACGAGCTGGTGACACAATCGGTGTTTAAGTTTAAGTTTAAAGCTCACTCTAATCTATGGGCATGCAAACTTTTTCTCAAGTAAAATCGAAAATTTGATTTTTTCAGAGGCTGCTTATGAATTTTTTTGTGGCTCTAGTTAATAGATTTGAAATATTGATAAATTTAACAGGTAGTTCTCCTTTCTATAGATTATTTAATAAACAACCCATAGCAAAATTAGTAAATGTTTCGATTTTAGTTATAGTAGATACATTCCTCGTAACTCAAAGCCAGCTTAATATTTGTACTGTGCCTTTGAATGATGTTGTTTGGAAAATGATCGTCATTTGATAGGACTTAGTTAAATGTCATATTGAAGACTGAGGCGAATTAGGAAATCGGAATTAGTAGTTCTCTAAGTTGATATGATTTTATCATTTGCATTATCATTTCACCTTGCCATATTCCTGTTTGAACGCCGAGCTTATTTTCTGGCGCTGGTCGCTGGTCCTGTTGGCGAGGATGTTGATGATGGAGGCTTCGTCGGTGCCGAGGCCCTTCATGGCCTTCCTCAGCATCGCCGCGTCTGTCGAGGGGTCGAAGTTGCCAACGTGCTTGAGTGTTGGTTGAGCCTGAAATTCCAAACTTGTTGCAAAATTCAAGCTTGACGTTAAATCAAGAAATTACTTTCTGTATTCAGGATAGTATAGTTGAAAAAATCGCAGATAAAATCAACTACGGATTTGAAAAGAAATTCACATGACTCCTAAAAAACGAATTTTCGATATTAAATACTATACCATGATACTTAAATCTATCGAAATATACCATAAAACTCGAATGATAAATTAAGAGCTTAATTTCCAAGATTACCTCTAATTAAATCGCCATACTGATGGACTTTAATATATAAATTTTGAGAAATTGGGGGGGTGGATCATTTACTTTAAACTTTGATTTGATGCATTTTAACCATTCCATTTGATGGGTATTTTTTGATTCCCACCATTTGATGCATGTTACTTTAAATATCAGATTGGTCACCCAAATTTGTTTGCAGTTCTCACATGTATAAGAAATACTAAAATACTGTACAGATTTTAAATCAACAATTCCTACCGATAAATGTGATGAAATAATTGTTAAATCGGCCACATACAAGAGCTGAAACTAGAGTTCAACCTAGGAAATTTAGTTTTCGTTTGTTAGTCAATTAAAATATTGCTTCTAATTCAGTTGGTCCGCCATTTTAGGCGATCTGTTATGGAGTTTATCTAGAGGCGTTGCAAATCTTATCACACTCGTGAGTCTTATTGATTACTGATAATTACCTGGGACCAGGCACTCGATGTCTAATAACTCTCAAGTGCCACAAAGTGCTTTTACTAAACTATGTACACATGGTAAGTGATAAATTTGTTTTATGTTTTTACACGGAGTCAGTACGCTCAAACAAGTTTTAGTTTGTTATAGGTTTTTACACTGATCGAGTCGGTACGCTCAAATAAGTTTTACTCTGTTACATGTTTTTATAATAATTCGGTATGCCCAAATAGGTTTTACTTTGTTATAGGTTTTTAAAATGAGTCGGTATTATCAAAGAGGTTGTACCCCCAGGAGGCCGAAATATATGCGATTTCTAGCAAATTTCACAAACTTCCTATTGAAAGTGTTATAGTTTCCTCTGAAATACCGGTAGCGTTTGCAATAAATGGAATTCCTAATATATAAATGGAATATCTATTTTGGTTCCAAGTGAATCAACAATTTCCATTTGAGCTACAAAATGAATGTTTTAATACCAAAGAAGATCAAAATTAAGGTAGGTACCGTTAATATATATTGGATAAAGTTTTCGTCTGGGTTGACCTTTGAGGCATTTTATGATATGATCCTAAGTTATTATGTTTATTTTGGCAGGTAAAACGATGATTGAAGAAGGAACATCGCGCTCGTAATTTTTGGTTACTCATAGTTTAAATTTAAAAAATCCTCTATGCAGACCTTAAGTTTATAGTCTCTTTGCCAGGAAATAATAACTTTGATACTCCGTCAGTAGATAGAGATCTCGTTATCATCACTATCGCTGAGCTCTTGATAGCCATCATTGAAGAACCGCTTATTAAGAGGAAGCTACCAAGATAACGAAGAACGTCATCATAAAATATAATGCTGTTTGAAAGTCGATATTAATAAGATCTCGGAATCTTTTCCAAAGCAATGCAAGGTTTAGAAAGAAAGGCTTTCCTGATTAGATTTACTGATCATTGAAATCAGTTTTGAATGAATCGGTAAATTTTTCACTTTTTTCAATTCCGAGTTGGGACGAGTCAACTTCTCAAGGTTCATGCGGTACATCGGCCACACCATCGGCTTTACATTTTCCAGATATCCTCGGTGAACTCTCACGTTAGATTAATTTTGTTCACAATTATAGACGAAGGAAAAGGTTATTTAATTCCTAACTATTTTATAGAAGGTTCTATTTACAAAACACTCCGTATGGAAACACGGAACACAGAATTCAGACAAGCTCTGATTGTCCATCGATTATGGATCATGGTTCAAAATTCACCCTGATTCTCATGAACTATTAACGACTAATGTGAGTGAGTTAATAAATCAACTTTTTTAACATCATGTATCCTTTTTAACGAGAAGAATTTAAGAGAGAATCATCCACTTATATAAATAATGCTACGAAAGAAAAATTACTTATTTATAAACATCCAAGAACGCTTGCACATTGAATTTATTTACAGATAACAGAAACAGTGCATAAAGTCATAATTCACGTATCACACGTGAACTACACAAACAATTGATGGAAAAATAGTATTTGCTTATCATCAATTTTCTTCAACACACTAATCCAACCAGAACGTAGTTAATTACAACAAAATCACGCGAATAAAATAACTTACAATTACACACATGAGACGAAATTTTGTACGGTCGTACAAATGGCGTGTTGACTCACCATGGTCAGTGGGTAGATGCTAATTCTCTCTGGCAGATAACGTGATAAGATACAACTCGTCGCCGTTGACCAAATGCCACCACTTGAGAGACCCTGGAACGCTTACAACTTTACCTGAGCAGAGCTGCCAAGCTACTGAGGTCGAGGCTGGCAGTGGTTACCCCGACATTTCGTAATAGGTAATAACCTGCAGGTACACGATTTCACGGAAATCAGAACGGTAATCAACTAATCACTCGTAATCAACAATGACCGTTAATATGTGGCAGCAGCTGCGTTTAGTTTCCTAAAAATTAGGATCAATGACAGCAGGATCTAAAAATTCATATAAATGCATTATATACTGCAAAATAAGTGTATAACGAGGAACAATGAGTGAAACCTAGAGAAAATGAGGCCTGAGTAACACAGACGTGTAGTGTTAAATTTTTTCAATAGTTATAAAGGTCTGAAAAAGCACGCAACAGTTGTTAAGAAGCGTAAAAACCAAGTGAGAAAAGCTTAGAAATAATTCCTTTCAAAAAAAGTGCAAAGACTACACAAAAAATATGTGGATGAGTCGCTTTAAAATAGATGCTGCTGTGGCCAGGTTTGGAGTATAGCTGTTGACATTTGCTGTTATCTCGATATCGTAAGATAACTAACTGTAGGGGCAACCGTTTAATAAAATCATGTACTAGAGTTTGGAAACGTTGTGCGGTCACCGAGATTTGAAAAGGACAAAAATTGAATAGAAAATGTTCAAAGACGTGCAACAAGGATAATTCCAGGCTTGAAGGGCAAGACCTATGAAGAAAGATTGAAGATTATGAAGCTTCCAAGCCTCAGTTATCGACGTCTGCGTGGGGACCTCATTGAAGTATACAAGTAGCAACGTCAACGGACTAAATTAGGACATTTTTTACCTTTTATACCTTTCCTACTAGAAACTCGAAAATATTCTAGTGGGAACTTTATTTCAAACTGTTATTTACAGAGGAACCTAGGGAAACCTATTTTATTGCACATATTTCTACTGGGAGCCTTTTTTTCTAGCAAGTAATTCTGCGGTTCTCCGTGGAAATGGGTTCCCCTGCAAATAACTGTTAGAAATAAAGTTCCCACTAGAATATTTTGTTTCACTCAACACTGTTGCAAGAAGATGCTGGTGTGTAAATATTATTTGGTCTAGTTTTTATAATTATCATCTATGCAAAATGGTATATATTTTACAGACTTATTTTGTGCATTACAGTTCATCTTGCAGTGTCCTCTTTTTAGCCACTCATTTTAGACACACGATGTCAATTACAAAGATACTATGTCAAAAGTTGATATTACTTTAGTTTTTTCAAAATCACAATTGTTTAGATCGGAATTCAAACTAAAAATATTCACGATGCTTCCATAACTTCATTCTAAATTTCTTCCTAAAAATACCGGGGGGAAGAAAATTCCCTTAATCACGACAGGTTTTACGAATAGCGTGCTGTACGACGGACTCGATATAGACGTGCAGACACGCGATGTATAAACCACAACTTACGGCGCGCTGCCAAGCTTGGGGCGTTGGCCCGTGCAGAGCGCTGACTGCTTCGGGATATTGCTGTCCTTCAGCAACCGTTGCTTTTGTGGAATAATTCTATGAAATAATGCAGCGAATGACTGCAGAGGTGAAATGAAATTTTTAAGGCGATTCAAAGAATTTCGATGTTTGGCGAGGAAGATATAATCTATGGCCATTTTTTCTCTATTTAATACAAGCTGACATCTCGTACGAATTGGTCAGCACAAAGAAAATTATTCGAATTTCTACTCGGTCTTAAAAAAAACAACTATACAATTATTATTTAATTGTATTGTATGGTTATTGCACTCATCAATGGCTTTATTAATTCAGAGGAATTTGAAGGAAAACTCAAAACGATATGAATATCAATCTTTTTCGCCTATTTATTTATAAGTACTCAACTGACTCATCTCTTAGCAAGTAATATAACGATCCACATGGTGATGCGAATGGCGCGCTACCGTACACGTAACACAGATACGCCCTTTTGCTGGGCCAAACTGAGTCAGGTTAACCCACACAAACGCAAGAATTGCATCGAAATTTGGACAAGGTTTCATTGATTTCTCTCAGTGTATGGTACTTCATAAGGGCCGGTGATTATGTATTTGGAGCACCAAGCACTTTGATGGTTCTCAAAAGGTGCTGTAGGTGGAACTTCTAAGTGAATGAAATAGAAGCTACTGCTGGCGCGGGGCCACAATAACTTGATAATGAGCTGTAGAATTAATTGAATAAAAATATTAGAAAATCAGTATGGCTTGCAGAACAACCAGCCAAATCGTAATGGCTGGCAAAAAAAATCGGCTAAATCAGCATGGCTGTCAAATGTTAAATATTATATATTTCACAATGAAGCGTTTATTTTAAAATATCAAGCTAGCAGAAAATCACGAGAGAGTAAGGCTTAACCCTCTACTTCCTGACATGAGTACCCGGAGCAATATGTCATAAGCCTACTTCCCATAAACGATGCGATGCAAGTGAGTTAAAATGACTTGCACTGATGGTTGCCGCCACGTACGATAACTTTAAAATGTTTTCTGTTGCGTACAAACGTCCTCAGGTTGCTACACTCAATAGTTTACGTATAATTTGCCGCCACGTA